>NW_008660835.1:11182-15647 GCF_000695815.1 Acanthisitta chloris
AAGCTGTGATACACCATCTAGTGTTCACCATCTAGATACACCACGATACACCATCTAAAAAACCAGTCGTGTACTGGGCTGTATCAAAAAAAGCCTGGCCAGAAGGTCAGTGGAGTTGATTTGATGACACAAATCTGGGAGGAATGGTTGATACCCCAGAGTGCTGTGCAACCCTTCAGAAGGACCTTGACAGATTGGAGAGATGGGAGAGAACTGTTCTAAATTCAGCAAAGTGAAATGCAGGGTCCTGCACCAGTACAGGTTTGAGGCTGACCTGCTGGAAAGCAGCTCTGTGGAGAAGGACCTGGGGGTCCTGGTGGACAACAGGCTGTTATTGAGCCAACTGTGTGCCCTTGTGGCCAGGAAGGCCTAGGGTATCCTGGATTAGGAATACATTAGGAAGAGCATTGCAACAAGTCAGGATCCTACCACTCTGCTCAGCCCTAATGGGGCCACACCTGGAGGATTGTGTCCAGTTCTGGGTTACTCAGTACAAGAGAGACATGGAACTCCTGGAGTGGGTCCAAAGATTATTAGGGGACTGGAGCATCTTTCTTGCAAGGACATGCTGAGGCAGCTGGGACTGTTCAGCCTCTGGAATAGATGACTGAGAAGGCACCTTATCAATATATGTGTGTCTAAGAGGGGTTTGTGAAGAGGATGGAGCCAGGCTCTTCTGGGTGGTGCTATGCAATAGGACAAGAGGCAATGGGCAGAAAGTGATGCACAGGAAGTCCCACCTGAATATAAGGTGAGCATGCACTGGAACAGAAAACCCAGAGAGGCTGTGGAATCTCTCACTCTAGAGATATGCAGGAACTCTCTGGACACAATCCTGTACAATATGCTTTAGAACAACCCTGCTTGAGCAGGGAGGTTGGACCAGATGATCCACTGTGGTTCCTTCAGACATTACTCATACTGTGATTCTTTGATTCTGTGATTCTCTCTACTCTGTTCTTGGTGAGTCTCTACCTGGAGTACTGTGTCTATCTCTAGGGTTCTCAGCATAGGAAAGACATGGACCTGTTGAAGCAGGTCCAGGGGAAGGAAATGGAGATTATTAGAGAGATGGAACATCTCTGCTTTGAAGACAGGCTGAGAGAGCTTGGGTTGTTCTCTGGAGAAAAGAAGGCTCCAGCAAGACCTTATAGCAGTTCGCAGTATGTAAAAAGGACCTGCAAGGAAAATGGGGATGGACATTTTTTATGAGAGCAAGAATTTTAAATGAAAATAGGCTAGATTTTAATTAGATATAAAGAAGAAATTCATTACTGTGAGGGTGGTGAGACACTGGAATGAGTTGCTGAGGGAGGTTGTGGATTTCCCATCCCTGGAAATGTTCAAGGCCAGGTTGGATGAGGCTTTGGGCAACCTGGTCTAGTTGCCCTTGCCTATGGCAAGGGATTTGGAACTAGATGATCTTTAAGGTCCATTCTAACCCAAACTGTTCTATGATTCTCTATGGTAATATTTAAACTACAATGACATTGGTGACAGCTTAAAAGCAGCATTTTAGAAATCAAAATGACTGACACACTGTCTATAAATATGTATTTATGTGCTTATACTAAGTATTTATTTTGTATGTGTTGTATACTATCTGTTTAGATTTTCATTTTAATACCATTCCTCTGTTCATGCTTTTGTTTACATTTGAAGTTTTTATCAAATAAGCAGCTGAAACAGAATGTCTAGAAGAATTCAAGTCAAATAAAAACGTCTGAGCTCTACCAAATTAAAATGTTTTTATTCCACAAGTATGCTTTCAGACTATTTTCATCTTCGAGCAGAAATTGCATTTTTAGTGTCTTGTTCTTGTTATGAATTGCATTTTCCTCCTTGAATTGTCAGCATTTCCGAAGAAATAGCAATTTCAGTTCCTGGCTAGCTGTGCACAATGAGTTTATCAGCTTCTCTGGTTTGCAGAACTTGCTGTGTCATGAACTTGAATGAAAGAGAACTATTCCATTTGGACACATCTCCTATTCAGGATTTTCTTTAGAACAGCCATGATTTCAGTGTATTTGAAGTGACACAAGAGAAAAGGAGAATCCAGACTTTTGGAAGAAAAGAGAGACTCTCAGGAACTCTTTGTCAAAACCCATAACCATGACCTTTCCTCTGCCAAGACAAGCCTGCTGTGAAAGGCTTTGAGAGTTACCCATTAGTGCAGAGATTTGTTACTCCTTGGGCTGTTTGGGATAAGAGCTGAAATAAAGACATGTAAGTAATTTCTTCATGTGTACAAACACCATCTGCAATTTGCTATTAAACCACCCTTCCATTACAGACCTTTTCTAGAACCTGTAGGTTGAAAACTAGTGTAAGACCAGAGAATTCTTGGGAAACATAATGACCATTTATATATTTCTTGTAAAAGAAAGGAAAAGAAAATCATGCTGCAAATGAGTTATCCAGCCAGTTCTCTTTTTTTTTTTTCCAGCTGGAGGGGGAAAAGGCTTAAGGAGTAAAATAAACCAAAGCCATCCTCTGTAAATAGCCCAGACTGAGAACTGTTAATACAGAATTAATATTCATACAGAAAATTACAGGCTTTGGGTGCCAAGTTTCAAATCTTCAACATGCAGCAGTCAGAAGAAATCCTCCCATAAGTCAGAACAAATTCTAGCCCAACAACCTTTAATTCTAACTCCAGATATGCAACCTGTAAAAGTTCTGTTAAACCAGCTGTACACACCAGTTTAAAAATTAGCACTCATTTAAAACTGGAACAAGAATATAATAATACCAAAAAAATTATCTTTCTTTTGGGATTATACCTCATTAAAAGTGATATCTGTAAGAACTCTGTGCCTAGAACTTACAGACATTTATAAGGGCTGGTCCAGTGCCACATAATCACAGAATCATAGAATTTAGGGGTTGGAATGGACCTTACAGGTCATCTAGTCCCAATCCCCTGCCCTGGACAGAGACACCTCCTCACTAGATCAGGTTGCTCAAGGCTCATCCAACCTGGGTTTGAACACTGCCAGGGTTGGGGTATCCACTATTTTCCTGGGCAACCTGTCCCAGTGTCTCAAATTTCTCTATTTAATCATTTTAATAATCACCTGCTTTGCTGTTTTGCTGATTTTGACTCATATTATGATTACACAGGAAACAAAGTTGAAGGTAACTCTTCTGAATCCACAGCATGTTGTACTACTCAGAAATGTTAGTGCTTCAGAGTTCCCCAGAGCTATGCTAGTGCTGAAAACCTGACTACCTATTGTATATTTTATAAATTCAGAAGCACACACTGGATGATGCATTTCTGTTGCAAAACAAAATGAAAAGGGGCAGAAATTGGAGAGCACTTTGAGTTTGGTGGAGGAGACTGAGTGGTAAAAAAAAAAGCCTGTAGAATCAGTGATGAAGTTGAGTGTCTTAAGCACTCATTTGCAGTCATTCATCTCTGGCAGAAGATGTGAGCTATTATTCTAGGTGCCAGGAGTAAACCAAAGTACCTGGTCTGTATGCATCTGATGTGAGCAGAATGTATGTGCTATTGAGCACCTCCTTGCATCTGCACAAATCCAGTCGACTAAAGCATGTTGCTGAGGATGGACACAGAATAACACAAATTACTAATAATTATTTGTATCATAGTTGAAGCCAAGACACAAATAATTCATGGTTTTGGTTCTTCTTTGTTTGGTTAGTTTCTTTATTCATTCCAGAGAGAAAGTTTTCGTGGGTTTGAACTTCATCTTTTTCTGTGAAAATTTTTGAAAGAATAAAAATTAATGGTTTGGGGTTTTTTTTCATCAGAATCTCCACAAGACTATCCTTTTCATTTTCATAGAATCATAGAATTTTAGGGGTTGGAATGGACCTTAAAGATCACCTAGTCCCGTCCCAACCCCCTGCCCTGGGCAGGGACACCTCCTCACTAGATCAGGTAGCTCAAGGCTTCATCCAACCTGGCCTTGAACACTGCCAGGGTTGGGGCAGCCACAGCCTCCCTGGGCAACCTGGGACAGTGTCTCACCACCCTTAGGTCACTTTTAGTCCTCAAATATTGATTTAACCATATATTTGTCTCCTGTTCAAAACATTGAGCTGTTTTGCTCACAAACATGTGGGCAGCAGGTCAAAAGAGGTGATTCTTCCCCTCTACTCTGCTCTCCTGAGACCCACCTGGAATACTGCACACAGTTCTGGTGTCCTCAATGTAAGAAGGACATGGAACTGTTGGAGCAAGTGCAGAGGAGGACTTGCTAAGTTGCTAAGAGGACTGGAGCATCTCCCCTGTGAGGACAGGCTGAGGGAGTTGGAGCTATTCAGCCTGGAGAAGAGAAGGTTGTGTGGAGACCTCAGAGCAACTTTTCACTATCTGAAGGGGCTACAAGGAGCCAGAGAGGGACTCTGTGTTAGGAGCTGCAGTGATAGGACAAGGGGTAATGGGTTCAAACTGAAGGAGGGTAAGTCTAGGTTGGATGTGAGAAAAAACTCTTTC
>NW_008660835.1:15712-25271 GCF_000695815.1 Acanthisitta chloris
AGCTATATATTAGGAAAAAGCTTTTCCCTGTGAGGGTGGTGAGATATTGGTACAGGTTGCCCAGGGAGGCTGGGGCTGCCCCAGCCCTGGCAGTGTTCAAGGCCAGGTTGGATGAACCTTGAGCAGCCTGATCTAGTGAGGAGGTGTCCTTGTCCATGGCAGGGGGTTGGGACTAGATGATTTGTAAGGTCCATTCCAACCCCTGAATTCTATGATTCTCTGATGATATTGTGAATGTTTATGTTGCAGATAAATTATTATTTATGTACTCTTCCAAGTATTGTTCATATATAAAATAATAGTCTGCTCTTTTCCAGATAGCCAGAATATCAGGAATCACTAGAAATAGCAGCCTGTATGTGTCTCCATTGCTGAGGCTGTAATTGCTGGAGGAGACTGCATGGAGGATTCAGGTGATCTCAGCACTGCTATTTCTCTGTGCTGACCCACATGTTAAGTGAACATCTCCAAAGGAATTATGAAGACAGAACATTAAATATCTCAGAATCACAGAATAATCAGAGTTGGAGAGGACCCTTGAGGATCATCTAGTCCAGCTCTTGGCCTTGCAATATCTCTGATGTGCTTCTTGGGCTTGCATTCAAATATTTCTGTTATGTGCATCATTCTACACAAGAAAGCTCAACACTGAATAACAACTCTTTATCTGGTTAACTTCCATATTTTCTTGCTATCACCACCTCTAAGATATTTATTCCATGAACAGAAGTGTACCATTGATGAACAAAAACCCTCTAGTCTGTAGGAGACAAACCCCTCCATAGATCCATCACAGCTGAAGCCAGACCAGCCATTACACTGTTTTCACATCTAATCATAACCATTTCATGTTCTGACATTCATTCTCACTCTCATTTACATTTTCTCCATCCCAAAGCCAAATCATGTCCTTTCGAAGGGGAAACAGAATCCTCTTTCTCTGGCTTAAAACGATACTCAGGCATCTGACTGATGAAGGCCATTAAAGTATTCAGAGAAAAAGATGATTAATTTGGTGTTATGGATGAGACTTAAAAATCCACATTTCTGGGGGACAACTTTTATCTTTCTGATAAAGAAATCGTCCTATTACAGCTGTTCAAAGAGATCTTGCAGTCAAAATGGCAGAATGTTTTCCTCATGAAATTCAGTAGAGGGAAAAAGAACAGAAATACATGATGGGTAATTATGCTTTTCATAGTTGCCTCCAAAATGTGCTATAACTGGTGTTGAGATTTGCTTCTAGATAGCTTTATACACACTTTGAAGCAGATCCTTGTCTGATGTAAACTGTTCAAGCTCTATTGACTTTGATAGCATTACAGCAGCCTACAATAACTAGGAATATATATATAGGTATTTATGAGTTTGCCTTTTCACACATGTACAGATATGAAGAATGTGATTTATGTAATCAGATTATGTAAAAGCATTTTCCTGCAGAGCAGAAGGTTAGTGACACATCATGCTACAATAGGATGCCCAGTATTTTTGATTTTAAAATGCACCTGCAAGTTTTTATCAGATAAAAGGATCAATATGTTAAACAGCATTTTAATGAAACAAATTTCTTGAGGTGCAAAATCAAGGGAAAATGACTTAGGGTAGCTCTTTGGGAAGCTATCCACTTTTTATTGAGGATTGGCTCGTTGTAGCTAGAGGTATGAAGCATTTGTCATTTGTTATCTCAGACACTCTGCCAGCAATCCTTGCTTTAGAAATGTATTTCATCACAGAACTGTCCAGCTAAATGGATGGCATTTCTCAATGCTAAATTTATGGCTCAATTAAAGTCAATCTTACGGTATCTCCTTCCAAAGTGTGTATACAATTAATACAAATAAAATGGAAAGCTATCATTTCTCCTGTCATGGACTTCAAAACAAAAAAACATTTAAATCAAGGCTCTCTTTACAGGTAATGGAACTTAGCATATGTCTGTAGACTCTGCTACTTTCACCTGAGCTGACAAAATGCAGGCAGTGCTTTTCTTCTCTGCAATGAGTAATTTCTTTGGAGGTTTGTAGGCTTAGGGCTGACATCCAAGCAAAAGCTCATACAAATTAAAAATTTAGGAGTGGTGTTTATTGGGAGGTTGTTTGGTTTACCCTTCCCAAACATGCTCATGAAGGTTTTTCAAAACCTACAGATCTCTTCTTGTTGTCATTCTGCTTTATACAAGGCAAGGAAATGATCAGGACATGGCAGAGACCAAGGAAACACCAAAGTCCCTGCTCTGTCTCAGTGCTGCAGGGTGAAGGAGTCTAACCATTGCCTGAGGACAGCTGGAGTATCAAAAGGTACCAAATGGACTCAAAACCATTTTTTAATTATTTTCAATGTTGTGGGGAAAAAATATACCATTGCTCCATGTGTGTTATCAGAATATGGATTAGAATCATAGAATCAACCAGGTTGGAAAAGACCTCCAAGATCATCAAGTCCAACTCTACCATGGTTATTAGGCTGTGGCACTAAGGTGTATTAGGTATAGTTATATTCTGCAACTGTTTTCATTAAGGTTTAGGGAAAAGCTAACTGTCGTGGTTTAACCCCAGCAGCAGCCAAGAACCACGCAGCCTCTCACTCACTCCCCCACCAATGGGATGGAGGAGTGAATTAGAAGGGTAAAAGCTACAAAAACTCATGGGTTGAGACAAAGACAATTTAATAGAGAAAGCAAAAGCTGCACACACAAGCATAGCAAAACAAGGAATTAATTCACTGCTTCCCGAAGACAGGAGGTGTTTAGCCATCTCCAGGAGAGCAGGGACCATCACGCGTAACGGTTCCTTGGGAAGACAAACCCATCACTCCAGATGTCCCCCCTTCCTCCTTCTTCCTCCCACCTTATATCCTGAGCATGATGTCCTATGGTATGGAATATCCCTTTGGTCAGGTTGGGTCACCTGTTCCAGCTGTGTCTCCTCCCAGTCTCCCATGCATCCCCAACGTCCTTTGCCAGTGTGGCAGTATGGAAAGCAGCAAAGGCCTTGACTCTGTGTAAGCTCTGCTCAGCAACAACAAAAACATCTCTGCATTATCAACTCTGTGTCCTGCACAAAACCCAAACATAGCCTCATACTAGCCTCTATGAAGAAAGTTAACTCTACTCCAGCTCAAACCAGGACACAACACAAAGTTTATAACCTCAGTGTTGCAGTCAATGACTCAGTGGCCTTTGGTCCTTCTATTTTTACACAGATCTGTGTCAAGGAAACAATGTGCTGTTGTAAATAAACCCTGTCAACACATTTAGCTGCATGTGAAAAAAAAATCTGAATATGCAATTGCAGGATTATAAAGGATCTGCAGAGGGTATTGTTGTGTCTGGTCATTCTATGGACCAGCTAACTGCTTCATAGGAAAACATTTTCTTTTCTCTTTGCTGCTTTTTCCTTTCTTTTGAAAGAACAATAGTGTGTCAGTTTGTCTTGGCAGCATTCCATAGTATTCAGTAAGAGATGTCACCTCGATACCTCACCACAAGCTCATCTCCAAATGTGGTTGCTCCTAATCTATACAGTTCTACCAAACTGGCAACAATAGGAGGATCTATTTATAATTACATTGATAAACCTTTTTGCCATTCAGCCAGTTGATTCTCTGTTTGTGCTTACTGCTTTGTTTAACATGGTTTTCTCAATGAAGTGCTAATATGCTTCACTAAAACGTAGGCACTTGTAGATGAGGTCATCGAATATGCAGCCCAACATGCAGCATGTATGCCAGAGTAGAATAACTTAATTAAATCCTTCCTCTGAGGATTAAGAGGGTTATTCTGACAGGCTCTTACAAGGCTGGCTGTGCTTGCTGGGCGCAGAGGGGTGTGATGCAGAGACAAGGAGGCAGCCGAGCGGCTCAACCCAACATTGGTACACTGCAATGTCTCTGACTGAGCTGGCTGGGAGACAGCCAAGATCTGCAGGCTGCATCACTCTGGGCTGTGCTCAAGGACTGGCTCAGGGTTACCCTTCCACCTGAGCTGGGCATAGTGGGAGCTGGAGCAGGGACTGTGTGGGAGAAGACACAGAACTGACAATACCAGAGAAGGGACACCAGCAAAGAAACTGCAGCCATGAGTGACCATGCTGGGGCAGGGATACCTCAAAACAAACAGCAGCAGAGGAAAAGAAGCAGGTATCAGCAGAAAATACCATGATGCACATGGAGTAGCAGACAGAAACCATCATGCCCACAACCAAAAACCACATGGGTTTTACACGCAGAGCTGGGACAGAGTGAGTATAACCTGTGATGAAAATAGGGGAATGAAGTGGAAGTGGAATGAGAAGCATTCTAAGTGTTTATGTTCTCCATTTTTCCTTCTATCAATCCCCAAATGAATGATCAGAAGTATTTTTCCCCTTGAAACCAATTCAAACCTTTGGAGTATACAACAAAATGTTTCAAGAAGTTTCCCAGATTAACCACCATGGTTTGAAGAACACCCTCTTTTTTTTCTTCAGTTCAACTGTTCCCACTGACTCAATTTGTTGCCTGGAATATGAATGTAAAGAGTAGGAAGTCATAAAATCATAGAATCCACCAGGTTGGAAAAGACCTCCAAGATCATTGAGTCCAACCCTACCATGGTTACTAGACCATGGCACTAAGTGCCACATCCAGTCTCAGCTTGAAAACCTCCAGGGATGGTGAATCCACCACCTCCCTGGGCAGCACATTCCAATGCCTGAGCACTCTCTCTGTAAAAAATCACTTCCTAATATCCAACCTAACCCTCCCCTGGCAGAGCTTGAGTCTGTGCCCTCTTGTCCTCCTGCTAGTTGCCTGGGAGAAGAGACCAACCCCTACCTTCCTTTCCCAGTGCCCACTGGAGGCTCACTTCTCACCACCAGCTTACTGCTGAGACTCAGACATGCACTTTGGCTGTCTGGCATCAGCCAGGCTTCCAATCTTCTCTCTCTAGGATACTGTCTTTCAGTGTGGGCTTGACCACATTGGGTCTTTCTGTTTGTTTCACCTACCAAAACTATCTTGTGGCTTCAAAACATCTTCCCAGTCACATGCTGGTCTGGCAGTAGGAAGAAACTTTTGCATAGATAAACATAAGCATAGATAAACTGAGTAGTGAATGGATTGAGTGCAGCCCCTAAAATACAAACTCGATGTGACTCATGGTAAGAAGCTTAAAACTGATCAGTTCATTAACATCTGAGTGCAGTGGCAGATGAGATTGGCTCTGAAGTAGCCAAGTGTAAGTTGATTCCACTATGACTCATACTAAGGAACCTAGAAACAAATAAAGAATCATTGCTGCTAGAAGTTTCTGTACAACAAGCAGCTAGAGGAATGGTAAAGAGTGAAAATATGGTAAATGGTAAAAAGAGTGACACCCTGGCACAGGTTGCCCAGGTATATGGTAAATGGTAAAAAGAGTGAGACCCTGGCACAGGTTGCCCAGGGAGGCTGTGGCTGCCCCAACCCTGGCAGTGTTCACAGCCAGGTTGGATGAAGCCTTGAGCAACCTGCTCTGGTGGGAGGTGTCCCTGCCCAGGGCAGGGGGTTGGGACTAGATGACCTCTAAGGTCCATTTCAACCCCTAAAATTCTATGATTCTATGAAAATGTTGGGTTAGTAGTACAGAGCTGTGTGAATGAATTGCTAAATGCAATGATGTATTTCCACATAGTTATATATATGTAAAAGACAGATGATGAAAGATGAACATCTGGTCAGTTCTGGGAAGCAGAGGCATTGCAAAAATCTTTAGATTATCTAAGATAATCAGCAGAATATAATTTCTCTTGGTAGCTGAAGACCCTTAACACCCTACTAAGGAAGTAGCTCATGTAAAACGCATTAAACAGAGAAAGAAGACAGCTGCAAGGATTAATGCTGTTCTTCCATGTGTAAACAGAAGAATATTAATGGGGACTAGAAAGGTCACATTACCTCTGTAACTGCAATGAAGGGATTGCCTGTTCTGAAACTTAATGAATCTCTGAATATATAAATCTGAATGCTTTTCCTTCTCTAGTCACGTTACAGAGAATCTACATAGGTTGCATACTGCTGTTCCTCTAGGTCCTGACAATCCTTCCTTTTCACTACATCAGCTCTCATGTTCTTGCCTTGCAGTGAGCATGCAGAGCTATGTGTGATCTCTATGCACTGGAGTGAGAGAAGAATCAGACTCCTTCTTAGATGGGTAGCTAAGACAGCCATTTGTGTCTTGTGTTTATCTATTTGAAATAACTTATGTGATAACAGATTTTAAACTGATCACCACAAAACCAATCTGATCTATACCACAATAGAGATCAAGGCTTATTTTCATTATTGGCAGGACAGACCTAGAAGACCTAGAAGAGGGTTCATTTGTTTAATTTACTGCCAATGAGCATTGTTTCTTTCCTCTTCTTGTTGTCAAGACTTACAGGATCATCTTGTGCATCCAACTGTCTTCATAGGGATTGTTGCTTATTATAGTGTCAAGGGATACTTGGAGGCAAAAGTTCAGATCTTGACAACTGATTTGTACATAAAGCAGCAGGTATTACATTTGTGTGTTCAAAATCCCACCCAATGGCTTGGTAATTGCATGGTAGCACAAAGAAAGCTTTGTTCATAAGTGTAGTTCTCAATTCCACCTGTGCAGATATGAGTGTGCAAGCTTATTATCTGTAGACCTCAGGTTGGTTCTCAGGTTCTGGAAAAATACTTGAGAAATAAGTACATTTTTCCCAGGGGAAAAAAAAACCCCAACTCTCTTTTCACTCTCTCTCATTCTGCATGAATATATCTTTTCTCTTCTTGCTCTCACCTTGGGGACAGCACATTGTTAAAATTAATTCCATTCAAGAAACTCTGCATTGTCATTTTATCAGTACTTTGGGGGGAAATGATTAAAACTCTTGTATGGTGTCTCAAATTGCTACTAAGATCATGCTGATAGGCACCTGTGCCACTCAAGGGATAAAGGTGGTCTGCATTCATCTGCATTCAGGAGTGGAATCCATTCATTTACTCATCCATAAATATGTGTAAGGAACAGGAAGGACACTCTTCCAAATGGAAGCTAACAGCATATTTCTAGTCAGATAGGAAGCACCTAAAATGATTCTCCACCTCCCACTTCTCTAAGAGCAGAGTTATCACTAGAATAAGACATCAATCTTTATAGTATCAGCAGTACTTTGTGTTCTAAGTGTTGGCAGGGAATGGGGACCTGGAAGCATCTCGAGATATGAAGAACTGCAGACTCTTACACTGACAGGAGAAGCAAAGACAGGCAAAGGGAGCAGAGACAGAAAACCCTGCAGTTCTACAGGGGAATGTAATCTCGATGGGAATTATGTAGATAACCATGGTAAGACCCTGAAGACTTAGAAGTTTGAACAGTGCTTCAAAGACTCAGCCTTCCCTGCATTTTTCTGACAACTTCCAGGGAAATGTCTAGTCTTTGGGAGTGACTTGAATTCTACACTTGTACTGCAATTGTCATTATAATTCCAAATTACAAAATGGCTTTAACAAAATTGCTGTGTGTAAATACACATTTATAAAAGGGAACTAGCTTGAGGAACATATTCCACTAGGCATATATAAAGGAAATAGTGGCAAGTCCATTTTCATTCATGACATCCTAGAAAGAGCAACATTGAAAAATGCTTTTTCAAATGTCACATCCTAATTTCTCAGTCTCTTCACATATTGTTTTTAAAAAAACAACACAAATACAACCAGAAGAAAACCCCAGCCTCAGCCTCCACCTAGTGTTTCCTGCAACAGGTAAAAAAACCTATGCATTTTGTCATGGAATCATCAAGGTTGGAGGAGATGTCTAAGATCATCAAATCCAACAATTAACCTGTCTCTGCTGTAACCCCTAAACCCTCAACCATATTCCCCAGTGTCAGATCCAGATGCCTCTTCAACACTTCCAGGGATGGTGACTCCACCACCTCCCTGGGCAATATCCCAGGGCCTCAACACCCTCACAGGGAAAACATTTCTCCTCACATCCAATCTGACTCTGCCCTGGCTCAGCTCATGGCCATTCCCTCTAGTCCTCTCCCTGCAGCCATGGCAGGACACACATCCCCCCCCTCTCTCCAACCCTGGCAGGGAGTTGCAGAGAGCCAGGAGGGCACCCCTGAGCCTCTTCTCCAGGCTAAACAAACCCAACTCCCTCAGCCCTTCCTCATCCCACAGGTTTTCCAGCCCTTTGCTGCCCTCGTTGCCCTTGGCTGCACTCGCTCCACTGCCTCAATGGCCTTTGGGCAGTGAGTGCCCAAAGCTGAGCACAGCACTGAGCTGGGACCTCCCCAGTGCCCAGTGCAGGGGGATGAGCACTGCCCTAGTCCTGCTGCCACACTCTGCTGGAGCCAGGCCAAGATGCCCTTGGCCTCCTTGGCCACCTGTGCACACTGTTGGCTCCCACTGAGCTGTGCCACCAGCACTGACAAGTCCTTTTTTGACCAGCAACACTTGAGCCACTCCTCCCCCAGCGTGGAGCTGCATGGGCTGTTGTGCCCCAAGTGCATACTCTTGAGGGTGGGAATAGTGGTGGTTAAAGATTCCAAATATCAAATTATAAATTCAATACAATAGTAATCCTTATGTCTGCATGTCAGCAAGGAAGGTATTGGTTCACTTTAGTGATAGCTGCTTGAGGTAAGAATAGTCTATCATGTCTTTCTAAGACTTACAGTGGTTAATACTGTCACACATGATATAGGAATAAAAAATTTTGCTGCGTTAGGACAGATGGACAAGAAAAATTCAAGGGTGTTCTCACATCAGGAGTGAGCAGTATTTATTCAGGCATGCCCTGTATTGCTTTCCCTCTCATAGATTCACTATAAAGAATACAGGCTAGCTAATTAGGGAGAATTAATTGTCTTCCTTTAGTTGGTTAGTGGTTGCTAGCACACTAAATCAAGTATTCCTTCCTTCCTTCCTTCCTTCCTCCTTCCTTCCTTCCTTCCTTCCTTCCTTCCTTCCTTCCTTCCTTCCTTCCTTCCTTCCTTCCTTCCTTCCTTCCTTCCTTTCCTTCTTCCTTCCTTCCTTCCTTCCTTCCTTCCTTCCTTCCTTCCTTCCTTCCTTCCTTCCTTCCTTCCTTCCTTCCTTCCCTCTCTCTGTCTTTCTGTTGGTTGTTTTGTTGGGTTTTTTTGGCTTTGACTCTCTAAGGGGCTAACTAATCCATTGTCACCAAACTGGAAGATACCTGAATATTCCAAGACTTTGCTATGGGGATGGCCAAAGTAGCAGATTTGAACAGTAACAGCACAGCTCAAGCAAACATTTGCCAGTGAATGCATTAAGTTTCTGCATGGCTGCATTAAAATACGTTTATGGGCTACTTCTGTACTAACTGCAGAGGTGAATACATCTGCATTTTAATGAAGATAAACATTTTCACGAGCAGCTAATCTCACCTGGGTAAATAAAAGAGATGACCCAAATCAGCTACTAGGGAACACTGGATTGCTCTGTTCTGCATTTGTTGGTCTGTGTAGTCTTGTGGTAGTGTCCAGTTCTGACAGTTAAGGAAGTAAGTGGTTTAATGGACAATATCCTGTACATTCAAAAT
>NW_008660836.1:0-1220 GCF_000695815.1 Acanthisitta chloris
GTGTTGGGAGGGATTTCCTGGGGGTTTGGGGGATTTGAAGGGTTTGGGAGGAATTTGGGGGCTTAGGGAGAATCTGGGGAAAATTTGAGAGTGGTTTGGGGGGGGTTGGGAGGGATTTAGGAGATTTGGGAGGAATTTCCTGGGGGATTTGAGGGTTTTGAGAGTGATTTTGGAGGGTTTGAGAGGGATTTGGAGGGGTCGAGAGGGATTTTGGAGGGTGTTGGAAGGGATTTCCTGGGGAGCTTGGGAGGATTCAAGGGATTTGAGAGGGATTTTGGGGGGTTTGGGGTGAATTCTGAGGGGAATTTGATG
Source organism: Acanthisitta chloris (assembly GCF_000695815.1). Classification (NCBI taxonomy): domain Eukaryota; kingdom Metazoa; phylum Chordata; class Aves; order Passeriformes; family Acanthisittidae; genus Acanthisitta; species Acanthisitta chloris. The sequence goes on from NW_008660836.1 coordinate 313, forward strand.
GATTTGAGGGGGATTTGGGGCGGTTTGGGAGGACTTTTGTTTGGGGTGAAATCTGAGGGGAATTTGATGGATTTGAGAGGGATTTGGGGCGGTTTGGGAGGAATTTTGGAGGGTGTTGGGAGGGATTTCCAAGGGGTTTGGGGTGAAATCTGGGGGGAATTTGATGGATTTGAGTCATATTTTAGGAGGTTTGGGAGGAATTTTGGAGGGTTTGAGAGGGATTTGGGGCGGTTTGGGGTGAAATATGTGGGGAATCTGATGGATTTGAGAAGGATTTGGGGCAGTTTGGGAGGAATTTTGGAGTGTTAGGAGGGATTTCCTGGGGGTTTGGGAGGAATTGAGGGGTTTGAGCGGGATTTTGGGGAGGTTGAGTGGGATTTTGGAAGGGATTTCCTGGGGGTTTGAGGAGATTTGGGGGGGTTGAGAGGGATTTTTGGGGGTTTGAGAGGGATTTTAGAGGGTTAGCAGGGATCCTGGGAAGTTTGTGAGGGATTTCCTGAGGAACTGGGGTCGGAAATGGGGGATTTGGGGGTAGTCCTGGGGTTTGGGGGGTATTTTGAGGGATTTGAGGGAGATCTAGGATTGGAAGGATTTGAGGGAAATTCAGAGGGGTTTGGGGACATCTGGGGGCTTTGGAAGGATTTCAGGGCACTTTGGGGGTCTTGAGGGGAATTTGAGGGATTTGAGAGGGATTTTGGGGGGTTCAGGGGGGATTTCCTGAGGATTTGAGTGGATTTGAGGTCAGAAATGGAGGATTTGGGGAAATCTGGGGACTTCGAAGGAGATTTGGGGTCGGCAATCGGAGGATTTGGGGGAATTTCAGAGGAACTGGGAGGTTTGGGGGATTTGGCATTGAAAATGGGGAGTTTGGGGGATTGAGTTGGGATTTGGGGGGATTTGGAGGGGAA
>NW_008660836.1:1262-1463 GCF_000695815.1 Acanthisitta chloris
AGGGGAAAGGGGGGATTCGGGGAAATGAGAGGGTGAAAGGTGGTTTGGGGAGGATTGGGGGGGAATTTGAGGGGAATATTGAGGAGATTTGGGGTTTTGTGGGGTATTTGGAGAGATTTCAATGGGATTTGGGGTCGGAAATTGGGTGTTGGGGGAGATTTGAGGGCATTGAGGGCAGTTTGAGGTTGAGAATTGGGGGAA
>NW_008660836.1:1614-1998 GCF_000695815.1 Acanthisitta chloris
GGGAAATGTGTGAGGTTGGGGTATCGGGGGGGTTGCGAATGGGGATAAATCGAGGATTTTGAGGTGCTCGAGGGAAATTTTGCGGGATTTGGGGGGACCCCTAAGGTGGGAGACCCCACGGATGATCTCCCCCAGGTGATCTACACGGTGAGGGACCCCAAGGATGTCCTGGTGTCCCTTTACCACTTCGCTCGGATCTTCCGACCCTACAAGGATCCAGGGACCCTCGAGGACTTCATGGAGAAATTCCTGCAGGGAGACGGTGCGGGGAGGGAGCAAGATTTGGGGGGTCGGGAGGGCTTTGGGGGGATTTAGAGAGGTTTTGGGAGGGGATTTGGAGGGATTTCGGGGGGTTTTAGGGGAGGATTTTGGGTCTGAAATGAG
>NW_008660837.1:0-6274 GCF_000695815.1 Acanthisitta chloris
AATAGAATATTATTATTATAATTATATTAATTACAATAGTGAGGGAGAGGGATACATAAAACCCAAGAAGGACAACTAATGCACAAACCAATTGCTCACCACCCACTGGCAAGTGCCAAGCCTGTTCTCAAGCAGCCATTGGTCCCCTTTCTGGGTAACTCCTCCCAGTTTTTATACTGGTCATGACATTCTATGGTATAGAATATCCCTTTGTCCATTTCTGTCAGCTGTCCTGGCTATGCTCCCTCACAGCTTCTTGTGCACCTCTTCACAGGTAGAACATGGGAAGCTCAAAAGTCAGTGTGTTACCACTATTATTCTCATACTGAATCCAAAACACTGTACTGTACCAGCTACTAAAAACGAAGTACTCTATCTTGTCCAAGACCAGGACAATGCTTATATGCAAAGCAGAGATATTAATTTTATCATACTAACTTTGTCACATAATATATTTAAAAATATATGTCTGTGTCAGAGTCTCTACTTGAAGTACTATTTCAGTGAAACAGCCCTTTAAATACTTATATTGTCATAGTGGAGATTTTGTGCTGAATGGAAAGAAAATTTTCTTTTAGTAGATTTTTACTCAGATAATTCACAAGTTTGATTTGGTTTGGTTTAGTTTTAAGGGAAAAGAAAAAATTACTTTGATTTCCTCCTGGAGATTCCAGAAATGGTTCTAAGTTGAAAGACCATCAGGGAGACAGCAAAATGCTGAACAGAAGTTCTATCTTGGCCATTTCTATCCAAATTTCACTTTCTCGTTTCCTGTGGAAATCAATCAGATGCAATGATACAGTTGTTCCAGAGGTGTACAATTGTGTCCTTTCTAGTTAAAGTCACATAACCTGTACAATTCCTAGGCCAGCAGTAATATGAAGAGAGATCAGAATGATAACTCAGAATTGTTTGATTTCTCTTGGGCTCATATTTATAAGCAATTTTTTTCCTTTCTTCTCTCTTAAAGAAGAAAATAAAATGTCTTTTTTTAAAAAAAGTTACTGGCCCATTTTGTTCTGTCTGTTTCACTTGTCTCAGTCTCTGAGCCAGGAAGAGGGAGTTACTGCATTCTTCCGTGAGACTGTCTGCTATGTAGGTCCATATGCTCCTGGAGAGATAGCAGAAAATTCTGTGTGTGTCTGTGATGTACACCAGCTTGAGACTTGTTCCTTGTTCTTATAGAGTTAGCATTTTCAGAGTCTGGAAGTCAAAGCTTTCTTCCCATTAAGATCTGGATTACCCCACAGTCATTCAGGAAGGAGATACCACCTTGCCTAAGTATAGGCTTTCATCCTTGGTATATTTATCTATTTTAATTTTTATCATCTTTCTGTGTCATCAACAACAAAGTACTAGTTTCAAAGGAAGAGAGATGTTTGTGTTGAAGCCGTCCATGAAAGGCTATTTATCTTGACATAATTATTGAAACAAAATATTCTACAAATCATGTGGGGTTTGATTATCCATATTCAAAGCATTATATATTTTTAAGTGAATATAGAATCACACACAGTATTTCTGAAGTAAGAGTACCCAAAACCCCATTTAGATTAAGCTCTCTCTTTTCTCAGTAATGCTATCTGTTTCAAATTACTGGATCGTCACATAATGAATTACAGAAAAATTCAGCACAATGTTTTCTCTAGCATTAATTCATATTAATTTATATTGGGTGTTATGATGTCAACTGATGTGTTGCAGTCTCTTACAATATTAAATACATGAACTACATGAGCATATAAACAGCAAATAAGATCTTATGAAGGATATCCTGTGTTTCATAACCATATCAAAACTTTAGAATGCAGAACATTAAAATCATCATATGATAAAGATCTCATAAACTTGAGCACCCCAAAATGTTGGAAACCGCTTCAAGAATTTTATTCACATTCCTAGTACATATAAATATTTATTTTGACCAAGGATAGAAAATACTCTTCAAATCTGCAAATTTTTCCCATGGGTATTTTGTTTTGTGAAGATTTGGAAAAATGTTGACACCAATACCATCTGTGTGTTACTCTGTTTGTCGGTAGTCACTAGCTGATTGCCAATCCATTTATTAATATTTTATGAATCCAATGGTTCAGGTGATGAGAGACTGTCAAAAAGCCTTATGAAAGGATTTTTCAAGGTACATCATATAGATTGTTTCCCACTTTTCTTCAAAACTAGTGATTTCAGCACTGAGGGCAATCAGGTTGGTCTAACTTTGATCTATTCATATCTTTTTGATACTTTTTTTGTCTGTAGCATATTTGAAAATGGTGGAAGTACATATTCTACAATTTTTGCTGAGATTGAAGACCTGGAACTCTGGATCTTTCACTTTGCATTTAGAAATGATGAGCATAATGTTAGCTTTTTTATACTAGCTTTAGCTGGCTAATGCTAGACAGACAGTTAGGCTGGCTGGCCCTTCTAGGAGTAATGCTACAAAATTATCAATGGAGCACGGAATCCTCCTGGCTTGCTTGCACTACACTGCACAGACTTGGTAGATGTCTGGATGGTCAAAATCTCCTGTGTAGATGAGGCCTTCCTCAAACAAACAGCAGACATCCTCTGGCTGCCAGCCTTCGTCGTTTGCATCCTGTTGAGAAAGTGGTTGGTAGTAAGCAACAGCTGTGTCTTTGGCTTTATACTTGAGATCTGTGCAATCAAAAAGGAACTTGTTTAGAGCATAAATTCTTCTTAAACAGTGAAACCAGAATTTTTTTGGTGCTTTCATGACTAAGCAACATTGAATTGTCTGCACAAGTCAGCATTACTAATTGGATTGCTGTAACATCATATGCCTTCCCATGATATCCTAAGGTCAGTATCTTGTTTTGTTGTGGGTTTTTTTTTACTGTGAAAGCTGTTTGAAACATTAGGTATATGTACACATAAATGCTTAGAACAACAGGAAAAAACCCAAATGACTTTTGATCCCTTTCATTAGTTTAGGGAGCTACAGGTAAGACTGTATAGATGGTAGGTTAAACATTGAAAGATAGAAAAGTATTGGAGGGATTTAGTAGACTGTGACGTCAGTTCGCTAAGAAAATGTTGACAAATATATTTTTAATTCTCTTTTTTTTTGTTTTAGTGTAATGTGAAAGGCAGTGGTTCAGAGGAAGAATTTTTAGCCATTTCTGTATCAACATATATACAGAGAGGCAGCATCTTCCTGCTTAGTTATTAAAACCTTTTTTTCTCTTTTAGGACTGAGGCAATTGCAGACAAGTGTTCTCTGAAACAGAATGGTTTTCTGAGTTATCTGGCAAAGCAACATCAAGAAATGTTTCCTAGATATCCTGTCTGATATTATTGTCATAAATTATTTAGCTATGTATACTTATGCAGATTTTACCAAGAATTTAAGTAGAAGTAATACTGGTGTAGTCAAGAATTGCAAACAAATAGACAAACAGCTGCATGAAATATACTTGCATGGAATCATAGACTCATAGTATAATTTAGACTGGGAGTGACCTAAGGTTTTTTCCTTCAACCCACCACTCAGAGCAGGTCAGAATCATATCAGGTTGTTCAGAGCATTGCCCAGTTATTTTTTATTGTCCCTAGCAACAGGATACTTGTTCCAATCTCTGATTTCTTATATTGTACTTTTTTCCCCCGATATCAAATTAGAAGTTTAAAGCTGTAAATCAAGAACTTTGTTAGTATGGCTTTATGTTCTTCTGAACTGAAAGAGGCGAAACATTTGCCTGCAGTATTACCATTGCACTCTGGATGACTGAGTCATTTTTATACTGCTACATTTGAACTCCTAGATTCACAGATTTCAGAATCGTAGAGGGAAAAAATAAATATGCATGCAGTTGTCTTATAGTTTAAGAGGCCAATAGACACATACAGATGATGTGAGTCTTCTCTGCTTAGTGTCCAATCGAACTCAACAAGTATTTGAAAGTACTATAGCACAGTTAACCATTATCTTATTGCTTAGGGACAATGGGAAGGCATTTCACTTTATTGTTTCACCAGCTGTAGACAAAGCCTTGTCATTTCTGTCTGTCAGACATTTTCTTTGCCATTTTTGAAATCACACTTTGGTTTCATCTCCATATGGGGCAGAATCAGGGGTGCTGTAATATTGCAAGAAAAGCCGCTTTCTTTAGTATTCTTATCTTGATTGGATGATGAGAGCTCTTAAAATGCTATGACATAAACAGAAAATTTGCAGATGCAATAGGCTGACCAACTGCACAGTAAAAAGCAGCTTAGGATGACAAGTACTACATTAGCACAGCTCATATGGGGAATGATATTTTACTAAGAGAGATAGATGTGCCCTGAATGTTGCAGCCAAACAGGGATTCTTCAGATCTGTTCTTTGGCTTTTTGAATATGTATTCAATTTTATACATGTCATTAGCACATTTTGTGGAAAACAGGAGAAATCACAAATCAAATTATGCCCCAACATACAAATGTAGATCAAGAGTTTGGCTTTGTATATGAAACTCAGAAGTTATTTAACTTACACAAAATGAATGGGAGATGATTATTTTACGTTGATCTCAATATATAGCTGCTGATGGTAGTAGCAATTTACAAGCTTTCAGTTCTCTAGAGATTTTCTGAGTTCTTGCAATGAATCTGCTGGACTTCCTATTCTTTAAGCTCTACTGCAAGTGTCTTGAATTGATTTCTTTTGTTGGACCTCTCTTGCTCTACTAGAGAAAAGCAACTGCACTTTGAAGAACAAACCATCATCTCTTGCAACACGTAAGATATGATTTGATTATTTTTTTTACTTGAAATTATGAGTTTAATGAAAATGAACCCTACTGTCTCAAAAAAATAGTAATTGGACAGTGAAATTACAATACAGAGAGCTGAAAACCAACAAAAAAATTGTTCTGAAATATTTTCAAATACTTCTGACAAAAATCTTCCTTTCACTCATTTATACAAAGTACTCCAATTAAAATATAACCACACAATACTGTCTTGACTAAAACCACATGTTCTTTAGGAGTCTAACAGAAGTTTATCTCAATTTCTGCATGAGTTCTAACACACCTAATAGTTTCAACTGGATCTCATGACAAAACCTTGAACAGAATACTCTCTATATTGTTCCTAACCAAAGAAAACAATAATTAAATAAGAAATATTTGCAAAATATTAGATATTCAAAAGTCATGCAGACCTGGTCCTGGGCAACCTGCTCTAGCTGACCTTGCTTGATCAGGCACGTTGGACAAGATGCCCTACAAAGGTCTCTTCCAACCTACACTATTCTGTGATTCTCTGACACTTTCCAGGGTAAAATTTTTGAATAACTGCTCAATTCTACAATGACAGCAAAATAATATTAAATATGACTCTCAATTGCAAGACAAAATAATGTTAAATATAACTGTGTTCCAGCATTGAATGTAAGCAATAAACAACTTTGATGTAAAACTTTCTACTCTCAGATCACAGTATCCTGTCATTAGTCATATTTAACGTATATAAAAGATGATAAATTGAAAACCAGAGACTAGTTTGAGAGGATGTAAAAATTTACATTGTTTTCTGGAAAGAAATAAAAGAGATATCCAAGATTTGTGCTCCTTTGAAGATTTTGCCTATGTAAGAGTCAGATTCTTTGACTCCTAAATGTATAGACACTTAAAAGAGAAATGTGAAAGTGAGACAGAACAGCCGTAATAAAGGAATCCTAATGAATTTCATCAAAGTGATAGAGAAAAAGCAAAAATGTTTCAGTTTCACAGTTTAGTCTCAATTCACATCTTTATAATCAAAGGAAATACTTCTTTTAAGCAGAGACAAGAACATTATCTAGAACAAAATAACATTAAATACAATGTTTATTAAAAAAATTACAGCTGTAGAGTTATATTCTAGTATCATCACTGTTTCTTCTAAGATAAATACCTTCCTAGTTTGTCTTGCAAGAGGTAGAAGAGGATGTTTTACTAATGTGCTGGTTTGAGCTGGAGTAGAGTTAACTTTCTTCATAGAGGCTAGTATGAGGCTATGTTTGGGTTTTGTGCAGAACACAGAGTTGATAATGCAGAGATGTTTTTGTTATTGCTGAGCAGAGTTTACACAGAGTCAAGGCCTTTGCTGCTTTCCATACTGCCACGCTGGCAAGGAAGTTGGGGATGCATGGGAGATTGGGAGGAGACACAGCTGGGACAGGTGACCCAAACTGACCAAAGGGATATTCCATACCATATGACATCATGCTCAGTGTATAAGGTGGGAGGAAGAAGGAGGAAGGGGGGACATCTGGAGTGATGGC
>NW_008660837.1:6450-11664 GCF_000695815.1 Acanthisitta chloris
CCCCATCCCATTGGTGGGGGAGTGAGTGAGAGGCTGCGTGGTTCTTGGCTGCTGGCTGGGGTTAAACCACGACAACTAACCAAAGAATTAACTTACAAAAATCATTTCCTGAGATAGTGAATAGAAAGTGCTCCTCTGGACAGTCTAAATGTATTGATGAGATCAATGACTCAAGGAGCAGAAGTGCTTTGGCTCTATTTAGTATTGGACAGGAATGCAACTATTTCTTTTTTCTCCTATAGTCATCAAGATACTGTTGGCACTGAAGCCTATTGTTGCACTGCACTAAGTGCACTTGCAAATACTTTTCTTGCTACACCTTTTTTTAAAAATTATAGCATTTATAATCTCTTATGTGACTTATGTCTCTTAATAACTAAATTGTAGGAGTATTTAGTAGATATTTATTATTTTGTTGAATTTCAATAAACCTAACATCTACTGCTGCTTAGTTTTATTTTCTCTTGTTTTATTTTCTTACATCTTTTCTTCATATATAATGCAATCTGAGCAATACATAAAAAAGGGCTTTAGATTAATGTTTCACAAAGACTGATTTTGAGTGATGTGTATTTATGCCTTACCACAAAAGTGACAATAAGAAATGGGATTTTGTTGAATTTCAATAAACCTAACATCTACTGCTGCTTAGTTTTATTTTCTCTTGTTTTATTTTCTTACATCTTTTCTTCATATATAATGCAATCTGAGCAATACATAAAAAAGGGCTTTAGATTAATGTTTCACAAAGACTGATTTTGAGTGATGTGTATTTATGCCTTACCACAAAAGTGACAATAAGAAATGGGATGGGTCATTCACAATTGCAGCTGTTTTCTAAGCCAGTGAAGGATTTGCTATAATTCTGAATAATTCTATTTTCCAAAAACTCAAGCTGATGGCAGCATCTTTGAGTAGATATCACCTTTTTACACTGTATCTGTCCTGACAAAGGCGAGTGGGCTCTAATATTGAAAGCTTTCCACTAAACAATTAAACAAAGACAACATTTTTCCTTAAATTACTATGGGGCCATGTCTGTTGCTAGCATGCAACAGTATAGAAGCACACAAATGATGATAACACTATGATCAAGAAACTCTCATAGCTACACAATAATTCTCTCTTTCTTTGGTTTTGGTGGTTTTGAACTGTATCTTTAAGATTTTTACAATAAAACCTCTTTCATAATAGATTGCAATACATAAAAAATTTACCATTTTATAAGAACTTCATTTTAAAATAAGTATTTGAAAGTCACTACATTTATGAACAATAATGGAGGTATTCAAAATCTGTTCTAAAATTAATATTTATCACCTTGGAAAATACATAGTGAAAACTACAGGAAGGTAGACACTGCAGCCCTCATGGCTCAACAAACATGGTTACTTATAATTTATAAAACAGCACTATCTAAAATCTGTTCTAAAAAACAAATGATCAATGAGAGTTATTATTATTTACTCTCATCTTTAGTACTTTTTAAAACTCATAACTCTCCATTTTTGCTCTTTTCATTCTCAGAAAAATCTACTTAAGAGACAAATCCCATGAAGGAATTCCCCATAATATTCAAATAGCACGAAGCTTTTTCCTACAGAATTATTAGGTTCAAAAGGTTGGAAAAAACCCCCAATTTGTTAGGATTTTAGAATGTTTTAGAAACTATGGTGAACTACTTCATGGTTCTATGACAATTTTGGTCAACTTAGCTGTGTTTATATTTGGTGAATAATGCCATACCACTGTCATGTTTATGTAAGATGTAAGGTCTTCTTTTTAGGCACTCAAATGTAAAGCAGTGATCACCTTTGTCAGACAAGAAAGAGGTAAATATCAGGCATTATTATTTCTAGGTCTATTCTTTGCATCTCATTCTGTTTTCAAAAAAAAAAAAAGTAAAATTCACAAATCTGTTCCATCACATATTAGGTAATAACTTTCATGAGGTTTGACACAGCTTAAATCTACATGAAAGTGAAAACAGCTCTATTTCCTTTCTTATTCTTAGGCTATATAACAGTTATGCAGCTGCTAAGTCTCTGCATTCTCCAACACTCTTATCATTCTAGACTCTAAAAAGTGAATGTAAAAAAAAAAAAGGAGAACTAAAACATATAAAATCTTAAAAAACAGCTCAGTGAAATTTTTATCAATAACATAAAATAAAGGCTAGCCAAGGAAACAGAGACAGGATCTCAATTCTGGGGAGAGAAAAGAAGTATATACTTAACAATTTTTAGATCATAATATGACTTATATGTTCACTCTAGCAGGTCCAGACAGTCAAAACACATTGCCAAATTCATAATAAAGTAGCATATGAGAAGATACACTACCATTAAAAGCATAATCAAGAATAAATACTTGTAAACAGTACTGTGGCAGATGGATGGCAATTTCGCTGCAAACTTACTAAAAATTGCTAGAAAATTCTAGAGTGTCTCTCATATCATATTTTTTAATTGCTTCACTACAGGCTTTTGCATGTGCCATGTCTTTTATCTTTCATGCTCAGCTGGTAAAAATACAGCAGTATATTCTTTTAACAGTGTGCCCTTAGCTGGCATCATAAATACAGCAGAAGACAACTTGTTTACCTTCTTCCCAAGACAAGTGAAATCAAAGAGTGTCAAATAATGTGCATTATTATTTCATTTTTCTGCTGAAATTTATGACCTAGTATAATGGTAGTATTACATAGAAAAACAATCCAAAAAATATTAGCTATTACTAATCAAGCCCTAAACAATAAGACTGATGTTCTGAATGAAATTCTAGTTATAAATTTAGTTGCTGCTCTTATGTCAGTTGTTATCTCTGTGCACTATGGATAGATTTCTTCAACACCTAAGTTTATTTTTAAACTCAGCCTTCTTAGAAAGCGTGTTTGGTTTTGAAACTTATCATTTTTAGCTGTTGAAAAATAAGAAAAATTTCAGAAACTATTATGATTTTTATTAAAAACAGCAACTATTGATTGCTTATAAATCAAATGGTTTATATGTTCTGATGCTTATATATGTCATGTACAATATAATTCTTGCAGTTCCTAAACTGATAAATGGCTCACAGCATGGTTAATTACATTTTCAGTTCAGTCTAGTTGTGGGGTTTGAGTTGGCAAACTATGAAGAATTCAGAGCAGAAACAAAATAAATTTAGAGAAATAGCAAAGTACTCTGGACCTCATAAACTAGTTCAGAAATAAGGTTAGGACAGAAATGAAAATTTATATGAGGCAAGTGAATTAGTATACAGTTCTGAGAAAGAGTAAGCTGCTAGAACAGTCCAATTTGGTAAACTTTATAAGAAAGTTTGGGTTGGAGATTAGATTAGAGTTTATAAACATGTGGATTAGATTCCTTTGCTAGAACCATAATATAAAACTTTCCAAAACTGCAGATTTAAATCATTCATTCCTTTCAAGACTTGTTGACTTCTAGACTGAAAGTTTTGACAATTATATTCAGTTTCTCATGAGTTGTCAAGCTAGAACTGTCTTGTCACAGTTCTAACTAAAAAGTTCTAACATGTATGTTTGTTATCATTTGCCTAGGGTATAGCAGTAAACTGCCAGGGTAGAATGAATGGGAGCAGAAATGACTGCAGAGAAAACACTGACTGAGCAGGGGAAGCCAATATATATTTTGCCAAAGAAATATGTGAGAGAGCCACTAGCAGTCTAACATTCAGAAATCAAAGAGGTTCTTGCAACCACTAGACATTTTTTTCTTTCTTCTCCTGGAAGTCATTCACAAGTGCAGACAGCTTTCTTGAACTATGCAGGAAGGTGTGGAACTATGCAGACTATAAACTAAGTACAAAGTCAAAGATTGATTATTCAGTGTATTCAAGCAGAAAATGTGAAAACTTCACTTGGCAACAGAACTCAGCTGTGATTGTGGAGGCCTTTGCGGGTCTGAGCAGAGGTCTTTATCTGTTATTATACCTTGAGAAGGACTTTTGTCATCACAGGCCAGATGGACACTAACATTGAGAGTTTGTGTATGACCACTGTTTCCCAAAAGCATTTAGGGTGAGGAGAGTTTGGGTATATTGAGGTAAGCAGTGTCTTCCAAGTGATGTTTCCGTAATTATTTTGTCAGGCATTCCCATTCCAACTCAAAAAAACCCATATTTGAAGACTAGATAAGGGTAATTTAGAATTGGCTGGCATTTCTTTTCTCAACCTTTTGGAGCCTTTATTCTTTTATTTCTACTGATAAGGACTGTCAGCTTCTTAGTGGCATCCATTGCAGGGTCACTTCACAGAGGTGAGTAGTATGGTGAGAGTTTAAACTTTTTTACTGTTCCTCCTGCTTGAAGAAAAATCACAGTTTCAAGGCTGGTAAAAGACTTTTCTTGTACACTGGTTAGGTGTCCACACAATCTGCCATGTTAGGGAATGCCTGGGAAGGAAATGTTACAGTAAAGAAGACAGCTGAGGCTTTCTAAATCCAGTTTTTTAATTTAACTACTGTATCAGTCAGCTACCATGTGGTATAGCCTCTTAAAAACCCAAACAATTGCAGACAAGAGATGCATATTCTCACCCACTACACATATTTACTTAAGAACAATTCTAATATTTTATTTTACAAACATGAGTAAGTTAACAATCTGTCCCACAATATTAAAGATTCACTGCTCTTGTTGACTTTTGGCATCCAGGAGGTAGAAAGTAGTTGCTGAATCCTGCTAACTTAATCAAGTGTTTGTGGAAGGGAGATATGGCAATAGTTAGTGACATGGTTATCATTTACAGTCTTTCCATGATGCAAGTGTTTGAAGCAGATGAATGTACGTTGTGGAGATGTTGTAGAGACTTCTGAGATGAGCCACATAAACAGTAGCTGTGTCTAATGAGCATGAAAGCTTCATTTTGCCTCTAGAAATGGTGTTAGCCATTCTTAAGAAGTTTCACAACACGTTGTTAGCCAGACTATTTAGCCTATTCTCTTTCACTTGAAAACTGGAAAACAAGCTCTGATTTTGTTTAAGAATGGATAGGCTGCAGACTAAAATCAAACTATATTACATCTCTCTCTTTACTGATGGGAGGAATTAGTCACAAAAGGTAAATTAAATGTTGGTTAGTGTTTCATAAGAGGCGAGTCTTTGCATTTTGCACAGTAACATAGTCCAGCTTTACACTTGCCTCAGATAACTGGTCAGTAGTAATATAATTAGATTACTTTTATATGTTTA
>NW_008660837.1:11689-33336 GCF_000695815.1 Acanthisitta chloris
CTACTGTTATGTGACAGACCAAATCACTATTCTGGGGGATACTGGAAGACCATTAGCCTCTTAGGGCTGTATCACACAAACTCTTCCCAGCTGTTTCAGAAAAAAGTTGCAAAACAACAATTGTGAGCAAACCTGTTGCACAAAGGAAGACAGCTTGTTCCTGTTTCATCTGTTTCATTGACTTTTACCCTGAAGCAAGCACATTTACATCATGTCTATAAATCTTTGTCTTTGACGTAAGAATAAGCATTTCAATTAATCATTAGCATAGCTAACCCCTTCTTGAAATTCTATCCTGTTGTCGCTGATAACCCCTACAGGAAATAAGAACTCAATTACCAATGCAATTGCTATCAATCAGGCTCCTACAGACTCCTAAGCTGCAGTTCAGACTCCAACAATTTCACAATGAGCATATGATTGCTCTTCTATAACAGTAGGGTTAAATAGGTTCTATGAGTCCTGTCTGGGGTTGACAACTAACAATTGGGATGGTTTTAAGGGAATTCCAACTTCCAATTAATCTATCTCTACCTGGTTAAGTATTAAGAATTATTAGTTTTTCATAAATTCTTAACAACCAGCTAAAGGAAGTTGAGGCACGTGTTTCTGTAGCTTTTCCTTTTGAAGTGCTAGCAGCAGTGCATATTCTCCATTGATGTTGTGTATACATTAAGTGCTAGCAGAAAGAAACAGCACTGAGACAGGTGCCAAGAAGGGCAGGACATAAAGGCATCTTGGTAATGGCTTCTTATTGCTAGGACCAGAGTGCCTTCCTGGGTTTTGTGACCCAGGTTTTACTCACTACTCTAATATCTGAGGGAAACAATTGGGAGTCCACCATGTAGAACTCTGATGAGAAGCCTTGGACTTTGATTCAGTCTGACCTTAATTTGTTAACTTGGTTTTCACAGAATCACAGAATAGGTTTAGGGGCCTCTGAATATCATAGCTTAGTCCAGTCCTCTTGCACAAAGGAAGGTTAACTAATTGGGTGCTCAGGATCACACCCAATTAGATTTCAAACATCTCCAGAGATGTAGACTCAACAACCTTTCTCAACAACTGACTACAGAATTTGATAATATTCATACTTGTTCCAGTATGTCTAAGTCTGTCTTGTACTGGAGAGCTCAGCACTGAACACAGGTCTCCAGATGTGGCCTCACCAATTCTGAGCAGGGTGAAATAAACTTTCTTGCACCTACTGGCAATGCTCTTCCTAATTTGATCCAGGATACCACTGGACTTCTTTGTGTAATAGGAACCTCAGCTCCTTTTCTGCAAAGTTGCTTTCTGGACTATGTGTATTGGCACATGTGGTCCTTCTTCCCCAGATGCAGACTTTGCAATTCCCTCTCTTGAACTTCATAATGTTCCTGTTAGGCTATTTACTGGCCTGTCAAGTCTCTCTGAAGAGGAGCATACCCACCTGATATTTCAGTCAGTTGTCTCAGTTTTGCATCACCTGCAAACCTGATGAGGGTGTTCTCTGTTCCATCATCCATGTTATTAATGAAGCTGTTAAACTATATCGATTCCAGGATAAAGCCTTGAGGTAAGCCGCTAGAGACTGTCCTTCAGCTGGACTTTGTGCTACAATCATTTGGTCCCCACAGTTCAGCCATTTTTCAACTTACTTCATTTCTCATTTGTCTGAGCCATTTGTCATCAGTTTGTCAATGAGGCTGTTATAGAACAAAGTGTTGAAAACTACTAAAGCTGAGATAAACATCTGCCACTCTTCTCTCATTCACTGACAAGTTATCTCATCACAGGATATCAGGTAGGTCAGGAATGATTTCTTCTTTTTAAGTCAATGCTGCCTGCTCCTAATCACCTTCCTGTCCTTCATACATTTGTAAATGACTTTCCAAAGGATTTGTTCCACACCTGCCCAGGGATCAAGGTCAGGCTGACTGGTCTGTAGTTCACTTCTTGAAGAGGGGAGTAACTTTTGCTTTCTCACACTCCCCAGGAATCTCTACTGTCTGACAGAAATTTTTGATAATCAAGAATCACCTTGCAATGACATCAGCCAGGTGTCTCAGCACTCATAAGTGCATCCCATCACTTCCCACAGACTTGTTTATGCTTGGTTGCTTTAAGCATTCTCTTATCCAATGCTCATCTACATAGGGTAAACCTTCTTTACTCAAGGCTTTCCCACAGGTCTCAAGAGTTGTCTTCTCTTGCTGAAGACAACTCTTACCAGTAAACATATCTAAAAAGAAGGCATTTTCCATATCCCTTCTGACCAGATCATATGCCTAATTCAGCAGTGGATCCACTTTTTCCTTAGTCTTCCTTTTCATGTTGAATAACCTATGGAAACCCTTCTTGTTGCCCTTGACACTGTTTTCAAGTCTCAGCTACCGGTGGGCTTTTGCTTTCCCAATCCAATCCCTGCACACTTGGAAAGTGTTTCCATACTCCTGATTCTGTTTCCACCTATTGTATACATTTTCACATGTCCTAATTTTGTCAGGGGCTCCATCCATACAGGCATCCTGCCATCTTTCTTTACTTTCTAATCATTGGAATGGACCATTCTTGAGTTTGGAGAAGATAAGCATTATAAACTCTTGTCTGCAAAGCTGCTGACTGCGATGTTCTTCAGAGCAGTTCTCTGAATAGACCAGAGTGTGGTCTCCTGAAATCCAGAATTGTGATCCTACTGTTTACCTTGTTCCCACCTCTCAGTATCCCGAAATTTAGCACCTCATGTTGTACTAGGTCTGGCTTGGATAGAGTTAATTTTCTTCAGAGTAGTCCTTATTGTTTCTAAGTTTTAGATTGATGACCAAAACTGTTGATAACACATCAACATTTTAGCTATTGTTGAACAGTATTCACATAACTTCAAGGATTTCTGTTTCTTCCTCTGTGCCTCACAGAGAGTGAGTGCAGGTGGACAAGAGCCCTGGAGAGGACACAGATGGGACAGAGGATGCAAACTGACCAATACCCAAATAGGTATTCTATTTCATATAATATCATGCTCAGCAAACAAGGGAGCTGTAGCTCAGGGATTGCTTGGATAATGATTGGCTGGAAGTGAGTGATTACTTTCACAGAAATTGGTATTTTTTATTTGGTCCCCACTCCTCTGTCTCTCCTTCTTTCTTTTTTTTTTCTTTGTTAATTAAACCCACATTTTTCTGAAATTTACCCTTATGATTCATTTGCCCACCCCACTGTGTGGGAGTGAGCAAGCAGTACGGTGCTTAGCTGCCCACTGTGATTAATCAACACATAGTCACTGTAGTTGAAACCGTTGCCAGTCTAAATATCCCTAACCAGTTCCTTCTTGTTTGCAAATATCAGGTCCAGTAGAGTATTACCCTGCACTGGCTCTTTGGTCATGTATGTCCAGATATTTCATCAGTGTTCTCTATAAAACACCCAGAATGCTTGTGCCCTGTTATGCTGTCCCCTTAGCATATGCCAGGGTGGTTGAAGTCCTCTATGAGGACTAGGGCCCATGATCAAGAGGTTTCTATCCATTTATCCCAGTTATAACTGCAGGTTTCCCGTGTTATTTTGGAAAATTGACTGGAATTTATGTAACTTGCAAATGTTTGTCATTTAATGAGAAGCATATTATTGAAAAATTAGAAAGATACATGCATGAAACTCATAGTTGCTCAGAGTATAGTCACCTGTTACACTAGTAAGCTACATGCATAACAAAAATGACATACGAACAAGTTGATTGTTTGCAGAAACACTGTTAGAGTTATAGCTATTAGCTTTTCTTTCTGATTATGTTTCCGTAGGTACCCAAAAGATCTTCCTCCTAACATAAATGAAAGGACAAGACAGAAAATGCTCTCTTGTTTTTTTTCCCCTGTTGCTTTTTAAGCATAAGATTCCATGATTGGCTGAAATTGCATCAAAATCTTAGTCAGATTGCAGGAGACGTCTCTACCAAAGCAAATATTTCCCTCAGCATATAATACCAGAGAGCCTCAGGCAATGCTGTGCAGCCCCCTGAAGCTACATGTTACCAGGCTGTGTGTTATGCAGACTTACATTTTCATAGTTCAGTTAACAAGTCAAAGAGACATTGGTATCTTGCATCTAGTTTTTGCACTCCATTAGAATAGTTTTAAGGATTTCATTTTAGATTTTAAGCTCTTTGTATGCAATACTGTTTGCAAGTATTTGGCCCCTAGGTTTCTCCTTGAATCTGTCCTCCACTGTCTTTTCCTGCTCTTGTTCCTAGTGACATTTTCTACACCATAGCTCCCAGCTATCCCTCAGCCACAAAGGTAGTTGAAGCAGCTTCCAAAAATACCAGCTCCCAGGAGCAGCCCTTCTGTGCTTAGAGTATAAAATGGGTCTCCACTCTGTGTAATAAATGAATTCATGATTCTTGATTCCCAGATGACATTAATAGCAGCAAGGAGCAAGAAGCAAGTTAATTTCTGCAGGTAATGCGTGAAAGCAGATAGGGAAAGCTTGAAAGGTCAACATCTGCTGTCATGCAGGAAAGATGCAAGATTTGATTGGCTAGTAAATGTCAACACCAGGTTCAAAAATCTACATGCTATCCTTTTCAATTTAATCTTAGCTTGCAGCCCAGCTAGAAATCATGCAGCATGTTTCAAAAACCCTTGAGGTAGAAAACAGAGTTGTATGATTGCCTTCCCATGACAATAAGGCACTTGTAAATTACAAACTTGTCATTTAATCAGCATAGTAGGTAGTACAATGCCTGTGACTTTTTATATCAATTTTCAGGGAATGCTGAAGAATCCATAATGATTATATACCATAAAGAACTGCAGTTCCAACTGTTGCCATGGTATTATGCACTCCTCTTTTTTAAAAGCAGTGACTAGAATGTAAAACAGATGATGAATCTAATTGATTGTCCTCTGTACCTCGCAGAGATGCTTTATTTTTCTCTCTGCTTTGTTCTGTTTTGACTCACAATATATCAGATGCAGAACTGCATTGTTTAGCACATTGATGGCATTAATTTAGAGGAGAGCAGATGCACTTTCCAAAGCAGAAATATGATGGCCAGCCCTAAGCAAATGAGAATGAAAATTATATATTCTTTGTCTAGATGGCAGATAGCAGTGGCTGAAGGAAAACATATCCTCAATTTACGTTTATGCAAAATCTCCTGTAAAGCATAAGGCAGTATTGAACCAGAGGAAGCTATAAACAGAGAGTGAAAGAGAGGGTGCATGTGTCCACATACAGATAGCATGGGTGATTATATATAGCTTCAGCAGTAAAATGTGACTGTAAACTCATAGTTCTAAATACATCTTAAATTAGTGTGCTAGGTGTCATGATGTACTAATTGGAAAGCTGCACAATAAGCATTATTTAGGGCACAGGAAATTTCATGTTCTCTGAATAAATGCTGTGTCTTGTTATACCTGGATTTTCTGGTCTTTGCTCAATACCACCTAGCCCTGATGTGTTTGTACACTTCTACGGCTTGCCTCAAATGTACCATAATATAACTTGCTCAATCCATCTGATGCAGTTGGGAAGGAGGAGAACTAAAGGCAAGCTACATTCCATTCCTAGCAAGCCAGAGATGAATTATGGTATGAGCCAATGAAGGGGAGGGGGTAGAAAAGAGAGAGGACTGGCAAATCTCATGAGAGTTTGATGGTGCCATGTCCACAGTGGTCTTGTCTCCAGGAGGGAAACTACACTTTTTCAGACTTCCCAGCAAGTTCCAAGGCTGGGCAATGGAGTGTACTGAAGTAAGAGAGTCACAAACCAGCTTCCAGAAATTTCTGAGAGTTCTTGTTGATTTTATTAATACCTGTAATGGCACTGAAAAGCTCCTTTCAATTTTTTGGCATCAGTTTTGTGAGAGAGCACCAATAGACAGCTGTGCAAGAATCACTCCAGATAAGCCAATATTGTTGTTAGTCCTTTGTGTATTGACAACATATAGCACATGATTTAGTAAAGGAACTATGTCCTGAAATTCTATATATATTCACAGTGAACTTCAGCCTGCATATGTGGCAAAAAGCAGAGACGCAGATGAGAATTAAATGATGCAGCAAGTATTATCAATGCAAAGACCTGTGTAGAAAAAAAAGTGAAATATTCTCAATCTGGAGATAAAGATCTCAGAGGTTTAAAGTTCATTTCAAAGGAAACTTGTTAAATAATTGTATTTTTCTTATCAAAATCATATTAAAAAAACAATAAGAAAATCACATTTGGGAGTTCCAGAAAACAACAGTAAAATAAAAGTTCCACCTTTTTATTCACTCCTTCATTGCCCACTGTTACTCCGTGTAGGATATAATGGTTTGTAAAAAGATATGAAAAGTCAAATGTTATCAAGGCTTTTAGAATTCTAGTAATAAAAAAATTATTCCAAAAGATTCCTATCCTTTTTAAATAAATCCTTATAGAATGGCAACTATTCAAATATTATACAAGATTCTCTACCTCAAAAGTAAATCATGAAGACAAAGTGGAAATTACATATACATTTTGGTGGTCACATTTTTGGGCAAAAAACCCACCAGTCTTTCACACACACCTCATATCCCTTTTTGTGGTCATCTTGAGTCAAAATAATCCCCACCAATAATAGCTTTCCACATATCTTGTCAGCAATATGTTATGGAGCCTGAAAGAATTGTTCAGCTCCTATAAGATCATTCTTCACAGAGAGTGCCACCTATGGCAACACCAGTAATGTTCTCAAAAGGATTTCCAAAGCTGTATTGCTCCTGTCACTGATGTTGCTTAATAGGCAAATAAAATTTCCCTATGTCTTTTAGACCCATCTATTTATATAACTTATTCCTTTATTTTAATGGCACTACATTTCATATGCATTTAGTGAAAAGCATCAAAAAGAGCTGGACTAAGGCTTTGGCACAAGAATATCTCTTATGCTGCCACTTAGTTTGCCTCTTATTGATCTGCTAATACATGCCAAGTCAATCATGCATGGTTACTCTAATAGCCCTTTTCACCACTTGTGCTCCTTATCTCAACCACAATCACTGAAGAAAAGAACCTTAATCTACCTTTTTAATATAATTAAATGAGTAATTTGTATACAGATCTGCTCATTATGAATTTTCTTTAAAACTCCCTCTCCCCCAAAGTTATGTGTAGTAGAAATGGTAAATCTGCCCACACCTACATTTAGATTGTTAATGATTCTTTTGAACATCTGTTATACTGCTACTGAACAGTTGTGATTTCTTTAAGAAGGCACAAGGGACTGGACCTGCACCACTTCAATCTTGGCTATTTTGGAGCAAAAAACACCTCTGAGAGCCATTTATATATATGGTACCATACTGACACAAACTTCTTTCACTGTATGTTATCGGTCTGTCTGAGCTACCATGTGCTATTCTGGTCTACTGTGCTATGCAGAACTGGAACACTAACTACTTCACATTTTTGTTTCAGTGCTTGCTGGCCAAATATGAATTTGAAGATACCACAGCCCTTTAGTCTAATAGGATATGTGTCTGAAGAGCAAGTAGAATGAGAACTGCACATGAGAAAATTCATCTGGGCTAGGAGGCACTGGTAGAAATTTTTATGATAATGTATCAGGAGCAAGAAAAATTAGACAAACATATTTATGTGCAGGAGGAGAAAAATGGTAACATCATATATTCACAAGCAAAAGGTTTTGTTGAAATGCCAATAAAACAAAAGAGTTTGAACTGAAGTCAATCAGGCCAGCAACTACTGTGCTGTATGAGAGCTGGGGTCTGCTACTCCAAATTGGAAAGTGTGATGAAGCAAAACACTGCAGAACTTTTGTTTTATTAATTCTTAAATAACTTCTCTGTAAGATATTTTGAGCAATAGTTAATAGCTCCTAAACTGATTGTGCATTTGTTTTCTTGCTGACAGTACTATGTAAACAAACAGTGCGGTGATTTACGTAGAAGAATTAGTATGGGCATAATTGTTGTTGATTTGTAGGATAGATTTCTCTAGCTAATAATTGACCGTTAGTTTTGCACATGTATGCCACTGAAGCTACTGTTCAACATCTGTAAAAATTGAAAGAATACAGATGGGGGACAGTAACCCTTGGTGCATGTTATATCTAGCCTAGCCCCACTCTGATCTGGTAAAACATTTAAATAAAACCTAGCCAACTACAAATTTGTCTGTCAGATACAGATATTTAAGACTTGGAAGCCTCTATTCTTGTGCTTGAACAGGGGAAGAAAACAGCCTTAGTGGGTGTGATAAATGATGATGGGCAGACATCCATTCTTGTCTTTCATAGCCTTTCTGCAACATCAACTCTCTCAACAGTAAAATCACTTTTTTTTTTTTTAACGCTTGACAGAAATGTCAGGAATCAGGTGAATTGCTAAAGATGATTTAGGGCCTTCCCAAGGAACATACCCAAAACATATGCCAAGAAAACTCCTGCTTCAGATCTTTCATTTGACAGGGTTCTCTCTCCTACTGGATGTTTTTCTAACACTTTTGAAAGAACTGTTGAGTCAATATACTGATAGGCATAAGTGTTGATAAAATGCAGATAAAACACAACTCTATATATTTTTCATCATGCATGACTGTATGACTACTACTGTATTACTTCATGCTCAAATAAGATGAGTTATAGTTGATTAAAGCCTATCTCTTGAATGACAAAAGTGATATAGGTTTCAAAGTTAGTATTACTGAATTTTCTGCCTAATTCACTGCTAGTGGACATTAAAGAATATGCTACAAATATTCTTTATAGAATATAAAGACTAGATTACATAGAATATTTATTGACTCAAAATATCTCTTTCTGCTTTAGCAGAGTGTTGTAGGTTCTAGTAAATTTAAACTTGGACTTACAGAAAACTGCTCCTGCAGCAATAAAGCTACTGAAGCTGTACACCCAGTCTTCTCTGTTGCAGCATCAGATTCAAAGGACATTGATAAGAGACTAGCAGTAGACAGATTATTCTGAGGGAGGATACAATAGAGCTTTTGGGTGCATCAGATACCTATTTTAGGCTGCCAAGTCTGAATTTCACAGATGACTTCTAACACAGAGCAAAGGGAAAAAAATTTTATGGCTTGGAAAGCAAATCAAATTAAGCAAATATTAAAGGGGCAATTTAATTGCATAGCATATGTGTTATTTTGTTCATTCTCTTGCATATTCTTGGGCAAAATGTGCAGCTTTTACTCATATTTGATTCTGTTGCTGCAATAAGTGTATAAAGACTACTGAAATAAATCTATAGCTGAAGTGAATTGGAGAATTCTAGCTATAGCTAAAGCTCCATGCTTTAACTCCCATTTCATGACCTCATATAAATCACCACTCACAAATGACTTAACACTACAATACTGCTACACATAAATACATGCAGTCATTCAAAACTAAAAATATGTTTTGAAATATTATGAAACAAAATCATAAAAGCAGTTGAACAAAAATATCAAGGCAAAATCAAAAGAAACACAAAGAACCATGTTAAGTGATTCAATAACCTTACAAATCTCAGTTTATATAAAGAAACAGAATGATATAGGTTTGGACCAAAGACAGTCAAGTGTCTCCATTTACTTAAGGTCACTGAAAACTTTTATCCTAACCCCAAGATTCTTTGAATATCTTGCTTGTATTTTTTTCAATAGCCTAAAAATTCTAAGTAGATATGGGGTGGGAATGGATGATTGTGATGATTTAACAAAGCTTTTGAAGATAAAATGCCACAGAATTTCATCTAATTAAAGACCACATATATTATTTATAATTGAAGTAAATCTTTTATATACAGACTTCAAATAACAGGAAATTGACCACATTCTAAATTACCTTTACTTGTGGTGATTTACACCCTGAAAATCAAAATTTATTTCTGTTTTTAAACTACCTGTCTTCAGCAATCAACCTTTTAGCTTCATCTGCTAAATTAGAGATATTAGCACCACGAGGTCATTAATACGTTTAACTCAGACTTGTGCACTACTTGACTATTTTAGATGTACTTTAAATATCTCATTCCTGTCTTTCATCAGTATTTATTGGAAAGATATTGGAAGAATATCACACTTCAGCTATATTTTATATGTAGCTGTATTTTGAGATATCTTTTTGCCCATCTTTTTGGTCTATCTGTGAAGTATCAGGGGTTGAGTAACATAGCAATATTCAGCTTCTGTTTCATTTGTGAGACCATTTCCTGTTGTAAGAGAGTTATGCCATTATAATATTTGTGTGGATTCCTGCAAGCGAAGGCGGGGAATTTTTAAGTGAACTGGATGATAGACTTTCCTTCTTTCCAGAAAAGAATTATCATTGTAGCTATTTTCTGTCGCAAATTAATTGGAAAGAAGACTGATCAGAAAGAAATAGTGACATAGCAGCTGCTATGTATTTGTTTTCCATTCTACCAGTATGTTTCAGCTTCCAGAAAACTGTTTCAGTCCATGTTTAACAACAATCTTAGTGGCCAAGTCGTCTTCTGTTCCAGAAGGAATTACATGAAATCCTGCCCGAATATAGTAATATCTCCACAACTTTACTGACTATTCATTCTGACTGTCTACAAGGGGAACTTTCATTTGTTTTTCATTTTATTGATTTCATAACCCAGAGATTACCATTTCAGAATAGAGCATGATTTCTTTTTAATCTTTTTTTAATTACTTTAATTTCTTTAATTGTGTTACGGTACTTACAATCCAGACATAGTACTAGGGCAAGTTTAAAAGTGAATATGATGTTGACTAAAATGAGACTGGCTCAGATAAGAGAAGACCTACACAAGGAGGAACAAGGAAATTGCATTTTCAGAGTTTTGTTAGTTTGAATAGATGAAATAGCTAGCAGAGACTAAACAAGAAAGAAATGTTCTTGCTTATGATATAAAATTGATTTAACAGTGTCTCTTGCAGAAACAGTTAAACTTGATGCTGTTCTTGAAATTAGCTATTATGACCAAATGATAAGTCTGTTTTAGCTACATATCATAAAAAAGAAGGCTTGGAGTGCTATCGGATGATGTAATAAAAATCATTTTTGCTAATATTTACTAAGTATTCATAGGTTCAATGAAGAGTTCAGTGACGAACAAAAGAAATAAAGTTCTGTCTTAGAAACATACAATGTTGTACCAGATTTCAGAAGAATTTACTCCTGATGTAGCCTATAGGTCTGATTATATGGTATTCACTAGCATTTGTGAAACTGTACTGAATTCCTGCCCACTTTATAAAGTTGAACGAGCCTCCCCTCTCAACCCTGAATTTTGTAGACAATAGGGATACAAATATTTTACACCTTCATGTTTATTTATTCAAAGTGTTTGTTTGGGGTAGGGAAGTTGGGGGAAGGACCTACAAAAGCTGGATATTTTGAGCTTCTTTTTTACTTAAATGCTTAGACTGCACAAATATTTTTATTCAATAGAATATTACACTAGCAGATAAAAAGAAATTAAGGATTCTATTTTTGGTGAAACAGAAAATGTTATATAAATTCATCTAGATAATCCCACAATATCAGTGTAAGGCTATAACGCCTTCTATTAGAAAGGGTTTCTTCTATATTAGAAACTAGGGGGGGAGTGTACTTTATTGGTGAATAACCTCCTTTACACAAAGAATGTTATCTTAATTGAATATCAAAAAACAAACAAACAGTAACAGTAACAGAAAAGTATAAAAGGCAAAGTCTTACCCACTAATAAAGCACCAGAATATATCAGCTATTTCAAGCAATGAAGACTCTACAAAGTAGCAAACAGGGCTGTGCAATAATCTGCTTAATACACTTGACAAGGCAGATTGGTGAAAGGTACCTCACTTCTGCGTAGTGCCTTGCTCTGGAGAAGAAGAATGAATACAGCTATTATCAGAGTATCATCCTTGTCTTCCTATTTTCCTGTTGTCTCCCAACACCAATAAATGGGAGCCTTTGGAACATATTAATAAGTTGAGGGACAAATGCTGGACACATTACACCTTGTCATGCAAGAAGCAGTTCTTCCTTTGCAATTGGTTAAGCAATCTCTATCTTTTCTATTTAGTTTTTCCATGAGAATAAGCATGGGGAAATTTAACATCTGTGCCCAGTCATTGCCAGTACAAATATGGTTGTTCCATATCAGTACAATGAGTTTCACTTTTTGTAGTGATGTTTTAAAAGAAAACATGCTGAGACCATTCTGATCTTCTTTAACATAGTTTACCATCATGTAAAAATATCTGGGGTTTAATTTTTTGTTTGTTTGTTTGCTTTTATTTTTACCATAAATTAATTCTGAAAATAAGTATGCCAAATTTTAGGTTTTTCTCATATTCTTCTGACTTTTTTTCAAAGTAACATGATGATCTACCTGCAATTATTTGACTAAGTATAATTTTTAAGTGGTTTGTGTTATTGCAGAAGGATTTTTTCAAAATAAAGGTTGCATTTATTTTGTTATTTATAAATAGAATAAGAAATTATAGGTTTTGTGTTGTATATTTACAAAATGCTATAAAAAAAAAGAAGATGGGTATTAACATGCACAGGAACAAAATATTTCAAGCTATATATCCTTTTATATACTTGTGGATCACTAAGCAGTGATCCTTCTTAAAGTATACCCTATTTACCACACTAATATTAAAATAACTGATCATATTGCTTGTAAAATACTTTTTCATTTGATATATTCTGAAAAGAATACTTTAAAGAAAATTGTGGTGTGTTCTGAAGACACCTTTGAAATCACATTCCAACTTCTAAACTGCTGCCTTAGACATATCTTATTCTGTGTATCATGGAAGTGACAGGTATTAATTCCTGCCTCTACTAAGTAGCTATAATTTCATCTGATGTAGATACATACTGACTGTGCTCACTGTCTATTGAAATCAGACTACTTAGCAAGTTATTTATCCTTCATTTAAGGAGCTCCAAAAACTTTTGAAGCACAACAGTGTAGAATATTTCCTGTTCCCAGCAAAGTAAATACTTTTGAAGTTGTTGTTCTGAATAATAATTATCCTGATAGGCCATTGAGTTTGGGTAAATGCTAGAAAATAGGTTCTGAGTACTGTAATGATCCTGTAAGAGTAAGAACTGTCACATACTTAAAACTGTACAAGAAAACAAAACCAAATCATTAACAAAGGCATCCTTTGGCCTAATAACTAAAGTTTATTGCATTGATTAAAATTGATATTGACAATATTTTCATTCTTGCATTTAATTTTAAAATTTTGCATGACAAAAAAGTTTGTCATTGCAAAACATGACAAAAGTTTGGATGTATAAGAGATCAAAATATCCTAGGGAAATAATACACCTTTCATTAGATTAATATCTGAAATGAATCAAAGGTCTTCTGCTGTTTAAGAAAATAGACTGGCTAGATTGCATGACAAAAATGTTTTCAATACCCATATTTCTCAAAATAATGAAGGATACCAGCATCTGAACTAAACTTTCCACCTGACTAAACTGGCATTATTTAAACTGGAAATAATTGAGAAGACACAAGCTTCCTCACTCACACTGGAACATATCCAACTTCTTTATACTGACATAGAAATCATAGCACAGCGTGAACTAGGAAAAAAAAACCAACAACCAACAACAAAACAAAGCCCAACAAAACACCCATTAACTAAAAATAATTTACTTGGACTTTGACTCATAGAATCATAGAATCAGTCAGGTAGGAAAAGACCTCAAAAATCATCCAGTCAAACCCAAATGTGTTTACTAGACCCTGGCACTAAGTGCCACATCCAGTCTCATCTTGAAAACCTCCAGGGATGGTGAGTCCTCCACCTCCCCAGGCAGCCCATTCCAATCCCTGATAACTCTCTCCATAAAAAAAAAATCTCTTCCTAACATCTAACCTAAACCTCCCCTGGCAGAGCTTGAGCCAGTGCCCTCTTGTCCTACTGCTGGTTGCCTGGGAGAAGAGACCAATCCCCACCTGACTACGACCTCTTTCAGGTAGTTCTAGAGGGTGATAAGGTTTCCCCTGAGCCTCCTCTTCTCCAGGCTAAACATCCCTGGCTCTTTCAGCCTCTCCTCATAAGACTTGTGCTTAAGTCCCTTCATCAACTTTGTTGCTCTTCTCTGGCCCCGCTCCATCACTTTGATATCCCTCTTGAACTGAGGAATATTGAAGATATCTTTGATAAAAACTTTCAGGGGAGATTATTAAGGAAACAGAAGCCACAGAAAAATGATAATAGTTCTGTTGCATATTAGAAAATGGTTAAGAGATAGCAAAACAAAGAGTAGATATAAGTGTTCAATTTCAAGGAGGAAGAAGGTTAACAATGAGATGCCCCTGTAGTTTTCCTAAGAATGGTGGTACTTGACATGTTTATTACACACTTATTAATGTTCTGAAGAAAAAGATAAATAGAAAGATGGACTAAAGTATCTTGCTGAAAATTGTGTAGGTCAAGAATGAAAAGTCAACAAAGAATTCCACATATAAACAAGAGAGACAATTAGCTAGCATAACAGTAATGAAAATTCCTAAGGCATAAGCAAAGATAGATGTTGGATTTGGCCACTTTACATTAATTCATCCATAATGCTATCTCCAAACTCCACATTGGTCACTAAGAAAAACAACAGTTTCATGATGGACAACTTATTTAATGTAATTCTTCTATGCATTTGGGGGGGGGGGGAATAATTGCAAAGCAAATAAAATGTTAATTTCTATTAAGAAAGAGGATTGAAAATGTATTACTACATTTTTGTGGATTGCTGGCCTGTCATTAGGAAAGTTCTAAAGATGACACAAAAGTCCACGTAATAAGATAAGATATGTGGGAAAATTCAAGTGTTAGAACCATACTTTTGTGATGTAAATTATACAGAAATTAAAACGTAAAATTATTTCAAATAATGAGAAAGCCGAGCGACTCATAGTAATTCATATTACTATGACAAATTTCACCTAATAAAGCTAAGAGGCAACAAATCTAAAAGTCATACCAAGAAGTAATTTGTTTCTTCATACACTATCTAAATGACCTGTTGTCACATTGTAGGAGTTATCAGGATTAGGCCATAAAAACTAAAAACTCTCTCAGTTACAGTTGGAAAGATTTTCACAAAGCACTGAAAAATCTTTCTGAGAATAATGAACCCATTGAACATGTTGCTAAGGAAGGCCATGGAATCTCCATCACTGGGGGTTGTACAAGCATCTGCCAAAAATGTCACACTGATCCTCTCTGCAGGTGTAAGAAGATTAAATGACATTCTGAGTTTTCCTCCAGCTGTATCATACTATTAATTTGGTCTTTTCTTCTGGCACCATAAACCAACCAAACAAGAAAACGAGTCCCTTCAGGTCTTTTCATGTAGTAGATTCTAGGCACACTGGGAGCACTCTTAAAATAATTATAGATTTTTTTAAGAAAAACTTAGCAGAAGGAATGAAAGTCCAGGGAAGTAGGTGGTTAACTATATTTAACCAAACATTTCAGGCAAAGAAGCTGTTTCCGGAGAAAAGTCACGTAATATGTTTATTGATGAATTACTGTAAAGCATATTTAATGTGAAGTTTTTCACTATCTCAGCAAGCTTCATCTTATTATAACCTTACAGAGACATGGTTTTATAAAAAGGAAAAATGATTGAAGTTCTATGAGAATTTGTTTGGCATAGTGAATGCAGTATATATCCCTGCAATGCAGAGGTATTTTTATTTTATGTCATTGGTCCAAGTTTGTCTATTAATACTGAAAAACTTAGAACACTCCACAAATACAGTCAATAATATTCCATTTTACACACATTTCTATGTAAAAATTCACATTTGCTCTTTACAGATACTTAAGAAAGTACATATTTTAATTGAGGTCAAAATGTTACCATTTCCATCAGTAAACACACTGTTGTAGATATTTTTGGAACTGAAATCTCAAGCAGTTTTCAAAAAACTTACATGATTCAGCTTGAATTTCTATTTGCATGTTTGCCTGATGGGCTTCTGGGTATTCTTGATATAGATGACACATAGGTTTTGTTTTCTGGATGGTTTTTCAGTTATTCAGGAGAGTTCAGTTATTTCAAATACTTGTGGTCAATGTAATCTGTGTTAACACTAAAGGTCCAACTGAAGGTGAGTAGTTTGAACAACTGCATCTCAGAAGGGCTAGCTGAAAGTGCAAAACTGGGACACCAAACCAAATCCTGCAATATAAATAATTTTTCCAGACCTTTGTCTTGGTGAGATATGTTGAGAATGGGTACAGTAAGTAGCTGAATAGATTACTATGAAGAAAAATACCTCTTTTTAAGGAACTCTCCAGAAAGTGCAAGGAAACTGTTGATAAAAGAGTAAACAAACTGAAACTTCTTTTTTCATTCTGGAATAGTCCATTACATAAATATTTGGTTAAGAGAATGATTAAATCTTGCTTGTTTGTAATTTATTTGTTTTGCAGTAAACCTGTACCTTCTCAATCAGTGTTTAAATTCTTTTTTCTCCCTGTGGGAAACACATACCATAGGGCAATTAGAAGAGAATGCTAAAATTTTTAATATGGGGTTCCTAAAACATAGGCATATGAGTCCATACTTTTCCAATTCAATAAATCACTTCATTTGCAGAAGGAAAAAACCTAAAGTCTTCACTGATTTCCTTGTTACTGGTGGGTTTCTTATTGCCATTATTTTGTGCACCAATTCTGACACCATGACTGACTCTCCTGGCATTTCGGTATTTCTTATTACTACTACTCTTATGCAGTACTATTTCCCTTAATGGTACTTTAATGGCTTATTGTTTTCTTATTCATTGTTTCTGAATTCTGTCACCCTTGTGGAATAACTCTAAGTTTAAAATGTGTTAGGATTGGAGAAAACAGAAAACTTCCCAGGTCTTCCAATCTTTATTTTAGACAGTTTTATCTGTAAAAATCTTGATTCCTGTTTCAGTGACTGGACCTATTCAGACCACTACAACGGTGAGGATGCTTCTGTGTGACCAGAGTAAGGAACACTCTCATGGATTTATTCTGAGGTCCGGACCCTAAATGTTGCAGTATATTCCTTAGGCTACTACTCATCTTCCACTAAAATCAGAGGAAAAGACAACATTTGTTGTTAGCTATTAAGCAACTTGCAGGATGAGGCCCCCATGTACACAGAAAGTACTTAGTTTCAGTGTCTCACGCATGCTATTAACCAAGAATGGAAAAGGAGGTGTAATTCAGGAAGATGTTATTTGAATAATGATATCAAAATTGTCTTTGAGATTTTCAGCCACATTAGCGCATAGCTGAGGGCAGAATTTGGCCTGAAAGTTTTTCTTGGTTTTTTTCTGACTATTATACAATAGCAGGGGGAAAAATGCTTTATCATATAGACAGTTCTTTATTACCATATAACTCTGCTTAAAAATGGGGATCAAATTCTTCTCTAGAGAACTACCACTGAAGACAGTGGACTCACGCCAAGGTTGAATTTGACCCAAGATTATTTTCAAACTGAGATTAGAGAGCTAGTGAACCAGTAAAAGACAATTAAGTCAGTGATGCACTTACTATCTTGAGTAGACAAGCAATCTGAAAGCCAGCATAATGCAGTTCTTATTCACCAGGCATGCAAATAAATCAACTTTAATGTCAATAAAGTCAGTAATGACAGATTTTATCACTTAGTTATAACTAAGCAATAATGACTGGGAAAAAGGCAAGTAGCTCACAGCAACTGAAGTGATTTTTTATTTTGTCCTAGGTGAAACCAAGGGTAACTGAAAAGACTGGCCTTTACTCCCTCTATTATTAACTGCAAATCATTCTTGTCATGTTAGAAAGCAGATCATTTTTTTCCAAGTATTACTCACTGTTATGGTGTGCCTCAAACCATGACCTCCTTCAGAGGTGCTGCAGTCCATTTCCAATCAGTCTCTGCATATTAGTGAGGTCCAGTTTAATTTTAAGGGAATCAGAACAAAAATATATTTATATTTCTTCTGTTAATGCAGTTGCTGGTTTAATTCATCCATCAGCAGATATCAGAGAACAAATAAGGATCATTTAACACTTTATAAGGAGCAGTCCTATATTGAATACTCTTAGCTTCAGCATTCCACTTCAGTGGTTGCATTTCAGTGAGGAGTAAAATAAATGTTAGAGGTGATAAGAGGTTTATTTTAAAAGCTTCTAAACTATGTGATTGAAGGGAATAATAAAAATACCAGATACTATTTTTCTTGATGTGTAGAAGAAGGAGGAACTTCATATATAAACATTTTTAAAACTGTATTGTATTAAGTAGGTGAGTTATCTACTGATAATTGAATTACACATAGCCACTTTAAAAACAAACAAGCTTTTTCAACTCTTTACAAAATGTGGTTTATATCAGTTTGTACAATCATATTTCTGTCTCTGCATCTTAACCAAAAATAGTACACATTTTTGTTATGCATGTAGCTGTTCTCCCCATGGGAGATGTTTAACAATGGTCAATTACTATGTTTCAGTAGTTTTGGCTGACATTCAACAAATGTCTGAGCAGCTAATAATGCATTTAGTTCTGTTAGTCCACCCATCTGTCCATCACATCTGCCTGTCCTCATAAAGGTTGTCATTAAGCAGCATAGCATTTCTCTAACATCCTCTCTCTATTCACTCGCTTTCTGAATGCCTGGAAGGTAAACAATATGTGCTCACAATTATTTTAAATCTTTTCATAAGCTAAAGATAAATAAATACTTCCTTAAAAATAAGCAACAAAAAACCATTTCTTTTATTTTATTAATGGCACTTTAATCCATCAAATTTACATGATTATTAGTCAACACTCTATTGAAATAGTTTGAAAACATAAAGAGAGTACT
The DNA here is from genome assembly GCF_000695815.1 of Acanthisitta chloris. Lineage (NCBI taxonomy): Eukaryota > Metazoa > Chordata > Aves > Passeriformes > Acanthisittidae > Acanthisitta > Acanthisitta chloris. Next base: position 30,508 of record NW_008660837.1, read on the forward strand.
TTCTCTTGCCCATAAAAATTTTACAATTAGTGACCAGACATATAATGTCCAAAAACATTGTTTCAAGAAAAATAACAATAATAAATCTTGGTGTTTGGTATCTATTTTGGACTTCACATAATGGCTCTCTGTTACAGTCCTAAGGTGGGGACCGACTGCCTCTACAAACTATTTGAGCTCTTGTGTAACTTTTTCCACATGGAGAGTTGCAGGAACATGGCTCATAAAAGCAAAGACGCAGTTGTATTAATGTGGGTCCTTGTTCATGTTATGTTTGAAATTGATTGTGGTAACAAAACACTAATCATTTGATAGAATTTTTTTTCTGCATTAGCACAATGAGGAATAAGTAAAGACAGTATAAGGAAGAACATTGATGTCAAATTTAGCCAATGGATATTTTTAGAAAGGATGTAATTCCATAAGAGTAAGAACTAAAGTAAGTGTTGCAACACTTTTATATAACATTGAACAACTTTCTACGGCTGTTTTTCTTAAACCCTATCTTCTGGAGAATGTAATATATGGAGGGTAAACCAAAAATCTTTAGATGAACTTATGAAATCCCTATTTTACAATGATAAGGTACACATGCTGAAAACTGCTTGGAAACTATTAATGCTGTTGTTTTCCATTCCCTTTGAGCTGGATAGCTATAGAACTTATCTTAAGGAGGTTATTTCCTGTCCTTGGGAGTATTTTCAAAGCAGTAAATCACCTCTCAGGTTCTTGGCATCCTAAGCTTTACCATCAGGATGATTGCAAATTTTCTAGGTACCAGAAAGGTAGCCACACATTTCAAAATAAAGCCATGCACTTCATAAAGAAGCCCTGTTTTTTTTAGATCATTGGATCTAATTCTGCTTTTCCTGCATGATTGTCCTAAGAAAAGGCACTCCTCAAAATCTGCCTGTTCAAAGAGAATCCCAAGTTAGGCAGTGGATATTCTACAATGTAAACATACTGTACAGAAGCCATCTGGAAGAACTTTTTTGTCATGTATCCAGGAAGAGTTGTACCAAAGACATAGTGTAAAACACATTCTGCTATAAAATATTATACCTATGGCAATTTGTGCTGGTTTTGATAGAATTTTCTTCACAATAACTAGTATGGGAAGAGAATCCCAAGTTAGGCAGTGGATATTCTACAATGTAAACATACTGTACAGAAGCCATCTGGAAGAACTTTTTTGTCATGTATCCAGGAAGAGTTGTACCAAAGACATAGTGTAAAACACATTCTGCTATAAAATATTATACCTATGGCAATTTGTGCTGGTTTTGATAGAATTTTCTTCACAATAACTAGTATGGGGTTATGTTTTGGATTTGGGTTGGGTTGACAGAGAAATATATTGCTGAGCAGTGCTTATATTGCATCAAGACCTTTTCTGTCTCTCATACCACCCTGCCAGTGAGTAGACTGAAGGTGCACAAGGAGTTGGGAAGGGACACAGCCATGATAGCTGACCCCAACTGACCAAAGGGATATCCCACATTATAACATCATCATGCTTGGCATATAAAGCTAGGGGAAGGCGGTTTAGGGGAGGGGAGGAGGGGTGGGGTGTGCGTGCATTTAGAGTGAAGGCATTTGCCTTCCCAAGTAACCATTTCATGTGATGAAGCCCTGCTTTCCTGGAGATGGCTCTCTATAGGAAGCAGTGAATTAATTCCTTGTTTTGCTTTGTTTATGTGAGCAGCTTTTGCTTTTCCAATTAAAGTATCTTTATCTGAACACACAAGTTTTCTCACTTCTACTCCTCTAATTCTCTCCCTCATCCCACCAGGAGCAATGAGTGAGTGGCTGTGAGGTTAATCAACAAGGACATAGGATGCATTTGTCTGTGTCTTGGTTTAGTTATGGCTAATCAAAGTTCACCAAAAAGTATTGTGCTGCTGATTGCATGATAAGTGCATACAGATGTGTTTGCACTTGCACACAAACACACATTCAGGAGAAAAAAAAAGAAAAAAACACGAAAAAACCAAGAAAATCTACACTTATTTGATATGTTTTCTTGGAAATTTATGAAAGCATTCCATTGTAATAGAAACAGACAAAGGTAAACCCAGGTGCGGAGTAGCTATCTCTACCAATAGTGACAATGGCATCAGAAAGGGAATTTCTAACTTAGGGTAAGACCAAAACTGTTGTAGGCTACAATTACTGCAGATGGAATTCTTTATATAGGTTACTACTATTCCAGTGGGTAACTAGAGGGAAATTCTGATATCAATCAGGCAAAGGACAGTTGGTTGCCAAAGAAATTTCCCTGTTAAAAGCTTCCCATTCACCGCTGCTGCAGTTTTCTTTCCACTTTCCCCTTCAGCTGATGTATCTATAACTAACTTAAAATGCAATGACAGTAATTATTATATTGTACACCACCATAAGATGTAAGATGTAGTGCTTTGTACTAAGCTGACAACACTAGCTTTTACAATGATATTTTTAATTCACCACTTGTGGGGAAAATGGGCATAATAAAAACATTAATCACTCCATTATCTAACGTTGTGTGGGGAATAGTATAAGATAAACAGAATGTTCTGTGCTGTTATTATTTGCTGTTTGTTTTAGCTAAAGCCATTAAGTACTAGGTGATAAGAAACCACAACAAGCAATGTGCTTGGTCATTTCCTGGTCCTGTTCACCTGAAATGCTTACTTGAAGGTCTTATTTGAAAAAATGTATAATAACATTGTGATATGTCATGAAAAGATCAATCAAGCATTCTATTCAAGATCATTACTGCTGGTCAGGACATAAGAATGAGCATGCTGTCACATAAAGAAAATCTAAGAACACAAGGGTGCATTTTCC
>NW_008660837.1:33353-59216 GCF_000695815.1 Acanthisitta chloris
GACTGAAGAGAATACACTTGATAGCAACTCATACAGCTATATTAAGGCTTACTTTTAATTTTCTCTGGTCTGTGTTTCAAAGCTTAAGTTTTAGGAAATGTGCTTTGGAAGAACCTATCCATAGAAGTCCCTGTAACTGGGAAATATCAAGCACTTTTGAGGCACACCACATTCTCTGGAAATGCAGATGTTACACAACATTTGTATCCCAGTGACATATATTATTCAGGATCTATTACTGAAATATTCTTGCTCCAATAGCACTATGTTTCAGAATTGACAGGATACAAAAAGCATTTACTAGTAAAAATAGCAGATATATATAATAGTATTTTATAGACATAGCAATAGGTGACTCCAAAGTGAATATTAAGTCATACAAAGATAATATTCAGTGTGAAATTCAATGACAGGTTGTGTATTATAGAAACAGTTAGATTCTAGTTAGGTCAGTGGGAAAAGTCAGAATCAGATCTGAAAAAGCTGATGTGTTTTTACTTAACAGCTCTAAGGTTTTATTTGTTGTTTGGTTTTTTCCCACTTCTAATTATTCCACTGGTGCTCTTATGAAGGCTTTTGAAAAGAATATATGATTAACCTTTTTTTTTCTTCCCAAGACACTTTATCCAAATGGAGATAAAACAATTATAATATTAAAGGTTTCTTTACAGTTTATCTTGACAATTTCACCTTGCAGTTGCTTTAAATGGAGGTTTTGCTCATATTATTCACAGAATATAATAGCATGAATCATGCCACATTAACTTATTGTATCATGAATGTGTATACTTTGCCGTGCAGAAGCCAAGAAACTTGGACATAAAGAAAGGAGATTAATTCCCTCAAATGTCTCAGGCAAATTTTAGTGTTATCTTAGGGAAGCTATCTATGTCTTATCTATGTGAAATTGATCTCACAACCTTTTTCAGTGAGTGTGAGATTAGGATAAATAATCCCTGGATTTAGGACTTTAACAAGGCCAGAAGAATCAGCGGAGAGCACAGTTTTTGAAAGAATAAACATTTAATTATCTCAACTATCTCAATGCTTTACAGGAAGACAAAATGTGATGATTATACTTACAGGTTCAAATTCATATTCTACTGCACACCAGTAGGATAATTCTGACTACTAAGCACAGTTCACCTGATTTTCAATTACTGTGTTGGTTTTTTAGGAGGCTGAGAAGACAATAACATTTTAAGATTCCTTTATGCTTAGAGGTTTTCTTCTCACTCTTTTTTTCTCTGTCCTCTTGACTAGTCAGCCTGGTCAAAAGCACATTCAAGTTCAGAGGTGTTTTCCATTTATCTTGATTATTGAGATGTCTTGGTTTAGATTCAGCCTTAAAGTAAAATACAAGTGTTATTATGAAATGTAAAATCTGGATTGTGAAATTTGTTGAATAGATTAGAATAGAGAAACCACTGAACTGTCAGCATCTGATGGAGGAGAGTGTCCAAAAGAACTGAGAATATGAAGAGAATATAACCTACACTTGATTAGACCAGGTTAGACTCACTTCTTCAGTGTGTAAAGGTTTGCAAAATTTAGTTGGTTACATTTTACACTGATCCTCCAAATACACCAGGTATTGTGAAACTAGCAGTAACCGCCTGAATGTTAAAAATGGTAGCATCCATTTATTCAGTTTGAAAAAAAATATTTTCTGAATAGTAAGAAAGTTTTCTATGCCACTTTCAGTCAGCAGCTAGAAAGAAGAAGAAGAAATGTACCATGCTTAATACCATGTTATCTAAAGATAAAAATAAAAAATAAATAAAAGCAGAAAAAAAATTAGTCCTTGTAATATACCATTTCTTTCAACTCTGCTCCTACACACACTTGAACTTTTTTTGATTATCTGGTGAGATTCTGAGTATCTTCATATTCACAAGAAAAGGTTTACTGTTTGCAGGAGCAGGGCACAGGAAAGAATAAGCTTTTCATTAGTATCTGCTCATTGTCAGTTCTGACTGAGATCAGATTAGCATTTATTTTGGTTGTTTGTAGTTTTCATGGAAAGAAAGAAGCAAATATAGACATAGATAAAAAATAAGTGTGTAGAAATAAAATTTTAAATAATATATCAAGTAACATATAAAATCACATATCCTTACATTTAAAAACATTAAATATGTGCAAGATAAAAAAATATAAAAAATACATAAAAAGTAACCATCCTGAAAGAATATTCTAGAACCAGAGAAGTGTCTGGATGCCTGGGCCATCTTTCAGTTTAAAAGCAGTTACTAAATTTAAAATGTTAAACTTCTATTTCAGAGCAATGGAAGACTTTGCGAAGCTTTTTGTAGGACACATCACACAGGCTATTTTTCTGAATGCAGGCTCGGAAGTATGTGATCCACTGGAGTCAAAGTGCAGAGCACAAATAAGAAAACATGCTTTTTGCTTCAGCTACTTTCTCTTCTCTTTTTGTCCTTCTTTATTCAGATGGAGCTGCTTGTTCAGTCTTCCAGGTTTAGTCATGCTGTTTGATTTTCTTTTTGAAGGAGAAAAAGGCTCTGGCACCAAATCACTGGAGTTTTTTGTGTTGATGCAAATGAGGGTAGAAGTCAGCTTAAACATCCAGCCAGGGCATTTCCCTGAATAGGAGAAACTCGAGGTGCGACAGAGCTGCCAAAACTTAACAGTTCCCTGCCCTTCATCTCTGACACAAGGAGTAGGCACAGTGAAGAGGACATGATCAAAGCCTTCAGCCCCCATTGATCACCCGTAGAAATCTATGTTTAAAGCAAAAGGGTCCTGAGCCACAGTATTTAATTTCAAGAATCAAGCTGAGGGTAAGGCAGCCATCTCACTGGTGACACTGCTTATTTGACAAGCAGATTTTACTTCTTTCTTAACTAATAAAAAGATTTATCTAGAATGGTTACTAATTAGAATCCTTTGACAATAAAGTAACAGCTATGTCTTGCTCACTGTTCACTCTTTGCATCCAAAATTCTAAAATTCCTGCCATTTAGAAATGTTGTTTAAAATTTTGCAGGTGTTTGAAAAATTCATTTGTCAGTCATGGTTGTGTCAGGCTCTGACTATTCATCATCACCTAACTATAAACACAAAAGGTTATATGTCTCATATAGAGTGGGACCTGAATGGCTGTCCTGAGTATTAAATTTTAAATTACAGATTTTTAAAAAGAAACGTTACTCTAACAATGCAGTTAAAATACGAAGAAAATTCAATTTTTTATATTTTTGCTTTAAGTGTGCCACATGTACTTGAAAAGAAACTCAAGCACATTACATAATTTTACCAGTTTGAGTATTTTCTTTGCAATCTTCATCAGCATGTACACTTTCCAAGTACAAATGCAACCTCTCCCAAACATTCTCACTACAAAACTCTAATTCCTCATGGGGACTATGCTTACACTCTGCATTTCACCTGAAAAGCACTCAGAATTTGCACTGATGACTGGCAATGTAAAAGGGGAAAAAAAAGCAAACCAAACACAAAAAATCCCAGAGAGAATCTCTGCAATGTGTTAATTTTGCAGGAGGAAAAAAAATGAAAGAGGAAGGAAGGAAGGAAGGAAGGAAGGAGTCTGAATAACCACCATTAGCTTGATTAATTGATTAAAGTTTTTATGATGAGTTAGATGGTTTGCAGAAAATTACAGGAGTCCTCAATATCTGTAGACTGATTCCACTTTCATTCTGTGGTACAAAGGGTATCTTTTCAGAACTAAACATGAAAGAAGTTTCTATCGCCATAAAGCTTCCTTTGTTTATAACAGTCATGTCAACAGAATAAGACTGTCACAGTTTTTCCTAGGAAACAGAAGTCCACTTTCCTACGCCATGGAACAGATGGTTTGCTCAAGGTTAGGTTTTGCATGAGACTAACCATGAGTTCCAGATCTTGAACCCATCTGCAGATCTCTAAGAGGTATGTATCAGATGTACCTCACTGATCACTTGTTCCCTCTACTCTAGTTCTAATGTGCTACATGACTCCGAGAACACCAACAATGAAAAAACATAAAAGCAACTGGATATTTTTCTATGCCTGCTGGATATAACTCAAAAATCTGCTGTTGAAACCCATTGCCAATAAAAATTTCATAAAGACGGCTAAAGTGCTTCAAAATTTGAAGAACCTAGGATGTTCTGATACACATATTATACTATAAACTAACAAAAAAGTTTGTCTACTTATTGGGAAACACTGAATCTCTCAGAGCAACACAATAATTTCTGATATTTTTCATCTTTTGATCATGCATTGCCATCTTTATTTTGCAACAGTTGTACACTCTTGAAGAACATATTGAATAGTCAGTTATTTAGTCTTTTTTAACACTTGTTTTTCCTTGATTGAGGCAAAAGATCAAGAAGCTTCATTCAAGAAATTTCATTTCTATTTGAGTTACCTAACTGTAATCTCGGAGAGTTCCTCTTTCACAGGTGTATTTGCAACACCCTTAGATATATACCTCACATACTTTATGAAATTTGAAATAAGTAGGACTTTTGAAGATATTAATTTCCTTGCTAATGAATATCCTATTACTAGGTTATGTAGAACTGAACAGCACATAAATGGGTTTGCATTAAAAATAGTTATTCCTTTCAATTACAAATAAAACAAACAAGCCTGAGCCAGACCAGTTAACATTTTAGGCACATTTGTTCTTTTATTTCCATAATGTTTGTTGATTATGATAATTGATCACTCCAGAATTTCAAAGATATAATTAATTGGTAAAAGTAAATTACTTGCCTTTTATGTGAAATATTCTTAATTAACAAAGAACACTTAAATAAATTACCATAATGTTGAAGGTCACACAAATATTAGCTGTGGTTGTACTCACTGTTGCATAGATACGCAAAGACACAAGGAATAAAATTAATTTTAATGAAATGAAAATAACATATTTCTTTCATTGAAGTTTCACTACAAGAATCTTATTCTCCTTGGTCTTTTAGCTAAGATCAAATCGAATGTCACTCTAATATTAGATATGGCAATGTAATTTATTTTACTTTCTTCTTGGGCAAAGATGGAGCAACAACTTGATTTGGTCATACCTTTATTCAAATAATGCAATTTTAAATTTTTTTTTCTGTAAAATCGAACAAATGTGATAAGAAAGAGACATATCTCAAGTTAACTGACACAATGACTCCTGAACTGTATTGTTCACGATGTCAACTGGCACAGATCCTTTTCCTGCTACCATTTTCTTATAAAAATTTGAGGGAATTTGGGTGCTTTCTTGGACAGCTGGTAATAAAGCATCTTCAGGCAGAGTAAGGAGAAACCTTCGCATTTGCCACTTCCCAGGTGATAACCAAGTAACTACTGTTGACAGCAGAAAAGACATAGGGAGAATTACCTTCTTCACTGTGTATTGAAATGAAATCATAATTGCTATAGCAGTTTGTTTGGAGCTGAACCAGCTATCAAGTTAAACCTTCTTAGAAAGACTTCCTTCAATAAATTTAGGAAAAGCGTTAGTTTCAGGGTTCCTAAGTCAAAATGTCAAAATGGTGTCTAGTAAGAGCAAAAGACTCAAGATCTTTTTGTCTAACATATTTTCTATACACATTGAATACTAAATTTTCAAATCAAGATTTGATTCAGTCTCATCTGAAGTTGTGACCTTCTGTAGCTGAAGAAAAAAGTGTTAAGCTGATGACAAGATTAATTATATTTACATGCCAAATGACAGAACTGAAGCTGAAGTACTGATTTAAGATAATTAGTCTGAGTAATGCCATTTTGAAACTGTTTAAAATTTTATAAAATCAACAAATAGTCAGAATTTGGATATGTTCTGAATCCATAAGCAGTAAGAACATATTTGCAAAGGTGCCATCATTTGTACTTATTTGTTTGCTTATGAAGTCCATTTCTTCTGCTGCTCTTTCAGTAGTTACTGAGTGGTGCTATCAATGCTATTAGTTCTGGAGGGAAAATATTTATGAAAATCACCCTTGTATAATGTATCCTCTTGAAAAGCAAATAAAACTGTTCATCAACTCTAGGACAAATGAAGTAACATTTTACATGCTTTAGTAACTTGACTTTGACTGAATTACGTATTCAAGGAACTAGGTCTGTTGATGTTTTTTCGTGGTATCTGTGCTACATTTTTTTTCCAGGGTGCCTGAAAACATTTCTTCAGACAGGAAACTGACAAGTTCTGCCAAATCTTCTTGGCCACATATTACCAAAAATTATTAAGAAAGTAATTGACTTTGACTCTACAATCACCCTGCTAAAAAAAAAAGTGAAGTAAATCCACCAATAAATTCAAAAGAAAAGAATTTATCCATGTTAAAAGTGAGTTTGCCTAAGCACAGTTTCCACAAGAAGTCAGATTACAAAATAATGAGGAATTTTCAAATGTACTTCATGCTCTAATTTGGCAGTTTCCTCACAGAAATCAAAGAGAATTAACACACACCTAAATGCACAAAATCTTTGTAGCTATGATGATATTGAAATATGTAGGGAGAAAGTATCTTAATAGGCAAATCATTAGTGCTGGAAACAGGCACATTTTCAGTCATGCTAGCCCTCCTGTGAAACACCTCCCCAACTACCCTTAGCTTCAAAAACCACATCAGAAGCTTTGCATATAATCAAGTAGAAATCCTGAGCCGAAGGAATGAGCACTGTTTTGGAGGTAAACTGAATTTTCCCCTGGATCATTGCATACATCAGCCTGATCTTTCAAATTTCCTTATAGTGCCATAAATTACATATTTATCTGTTTCTGATCAAGAAAAAAGAAATGTTGCAAACCTTCATTGAATAGGCATTTCCAGGCTATAACATTGAAAAATGCAGAGTCTTAAAACTAAACTATTAAATTTCATTAATTTTGTATAAATCAGACAGGCTTAGCAGTGACAAGAAAAAAAAAAAAGCAGTCCTTAAAAACTAAACAAAGCCCTATATAATTTAGACTTTTGAGAAAGTCTGTTTTGTGCAGAAGCCAAATAGAATTTACTCAGACTATAGAAACATCAATGCAAGTATTGAATGGAAAAAACCTCAATGCATTGTTAGCTCACTAGTCTCACAGGAAATTAATGACTCTGGTAACTATATAATTAGAAATGGGAATTTGTGAACATCTTTGTTAACCTTATATTAATTTACAAAATGAGACAAGAAACAAAAATAAAAAAGAAAATGTTGTGCCCCAAAATTACTTTGTATCATATACAGAATAAATTGTATCTGCAATAAAAAATCTGTTCCTCTCATTTATAGAAGGCAGTTATAAATTGTATCTGTAATAAAAAAAAGGCTTTGTTTCTCTCATTTATAAAAGACAGAGTTATAAACCAAAAACCATTATAAACCATTAAGTCAGAACTATTAAATCACCTAAATGATTACCTTCATATGAAACATATCACTTTCAGTGGGTTAAACCAATAAAATCATACTTTTATAGGCTTGGGAGAAAATGTGTATTTTATTTTCAATTTTCTCAGTAATAAGAGATTAGGTAGGAAAACATATCTTCATATCAGGAGATATGTCATTGCAGCTCTGCCTTTCAAAATCTCTTTTAAGCAGCCTTCCTTGATCTCTGTGAGGAACAGAGACCTATAGCTATAGGTGCTTGATCTTTCAAGGTCTCTAACCCTTGCCATAAGAAGCACAAAAAGTCATATAAGCACCTGTCAGGGACCAGAGGAAAAGTTGTCTGGCTCAAAACAACCAGTCAGGAAAACAGTGGGGAGAGCAAGTCAAGCTCTGCAGAGGTGGCGGTGGCTGCTCTCCCCAAGCCCCGTGAGCCTTAGCAGGTAACTGCAGGTCTGCACTGGAATGGCCTTGGTGACCATATGGCTCTGATGTGAGCCCTGAAAGGGTGGTGGTCAACCACGTGGCCTTGATGCCAAAGCTCCTGGCTCTGCCTAAATCACAGGCACAAGTGTGACCTCACACTGGAACCCGCCCTGGGCAAAGGGAATCGATAAAAGGACAGCGACATGTGCATCATGAAGCATGTCCCGCTGCCCTGGATTGGAAGCTGATGAGACCATGCTGGATCCATGGGTGGTGACTGTCTACCTCTCTTTCTCATCTATTTTTCTCTCTTATCTATTAATATCTTTTCCTCTCTTTTCTCCTTTGCAACACACTAAGTTACAAACTGCACTGAGCAGTATCCCCTCAAGTACTCACCAAGTGTCGTGACCAGTGCCCAGCTAAGGGTTTTGTTCTCTCAAGGTATGCTAAGTTAAAGTTTGTGTGGAGTGTTTTAATGTTGTGAAGTTGATTTTCCTTTTGCCAAGTGTCTTATTCCACATGGGTGGCCCAAAGGTCCTAAGTAAAATTTTTTTCTTTTTGAACCTCCTGAGAACTGAATTTTTTCTCCCATGTACTGCCCAGAGTAATTCAAAATTACCTTCCCCTCAACCCGCTGAGTAGACTGGGGTGTTACAGCACTACTGAACACTTTGGACAGACTGAACCATTTTGTCTTACTAGTAAGCAATTAGATGTCATGTTAGAGCCAGTGTTGGCTCCTGTTTGAGAAGACATTTGAGTATGTGCCGAGTTTGAAGTCAGTGAGGCTTAAGTGTGCCCAGCAGAATTTCTCTGAACAAAGACTCATGCTAAAAAAAATTACTCTCAGTGAAAGGAGATTCACAGTCTGGTCTAATTGCTTACTAATTTTGTCAAGTGAGACAATTCTGCAAACTTCAAGAAACTAGAACACTTAATCATGTAAATATACCTCTGGTAAATATACAAGACTGAGGAGAAAGAAAACTATTTTATGGTAAAGGGCTAGATATAGTCTAGACTACATACATATAAGGTGGCTTACAGTGACTATGTATACACAGGAACCATATTTAGAGGGTTTAGCCATTTCTACTGTCAAGGGTAAGAGGTGTTCTTGATTATGCTGAGGAAAGTGGGAATAAGGGCAGCTGTGCAGAGCAGCCTTTGAAAGACATGCTTTCAAAGTTTCTATTGAAAGGCCTGTTTCTCAAAGGCAGCTGCTCAATGCCTCATGATGGATTGAAAGCACAGTCTCCTTGCTTGGCCCATCACCCTGCTGCACCCGTTTCTCAGCTCAATTCACCTGAGCAGATTGTGACAAGAGTAATAAAGCACTGGGCTCTAGTTTCCTACAGAAAGCTCAGAAATGCTTTCCTTGCTTCCTCAGCTGTACCATGTCAGAGCCAAGCTCCTAGTTACACACTGTATTTGCTCAGACCATCAGGTACTACCTATCTGTTTACCTTCCTTTCATTTCTCTTTCCTGTAATTTCTCTTTACAATTAAGAGACTTCTGTATGAGAAATGCCTTGCTACTGCTCAGAATTTTAATACAGTGCCTGAGACCTTACATTACAAGTTGCAGAGGATGATATTAATATCCCACTATTTTCAGATATCTTTGCATTTGGCAGAGGTACCACCAGGCAAATTACAAGTGTCTTTATTGGCAAATGACAACATCTGTCATTAGGTTCTATTGAAAGATGCCCATGACAATTTACTGCAGTCATTTGACTTAGTGCCCTTAGCTGCCTACATCAAAGTTACCTGAGATTAGGTCTAACATCCATTTTTGAAATCCCTGCTTTAAGTCAGGTCACACAGTGTCCTTTCTGCACCGTGGGTACCAGAGGCTAGATTTGCCCTAAGACTTCCAAAATAACAGTAATCTTTATCTTGTCACCTGAGAAATCCTCTTTCATATTTTTGTTGACTCCAGAATGCTACTGCATTGACAAATATTTATTACATTTTCAAACACACTAATTCCAAATGTTTCAAAGTAAAAAGGATCACAGTAAGTTAGAACAGCAAAAACTGTAAATTTATAACTCATTATAAAGTTTGAAACACATAGTTTGCTGTGTTTTTCATGACCTTTGAAGCTCGAAGTCCTCTTTTCTAAATATTCTTCAAGATTTGAGCTAAGTAAGATTTTTTTATTATTATTTTTGTCAGTAGATTAGAATCCTTTAGAGCTGTTTTCCTTTGTTTGGTTGGATGTGTCATTAGTGCAACCCGAGCAATTAGAATGCAGAGGTTGCAAAAGTTCAAAATAGAAGATGGCCTGCAAGGATTTAGCACATTTATGATTATATTAGGGACGGAACCATTACAAAGGAATTTTTAATCTGTATATCTCTGGAAAAATAATTAACCGCATTTCCATAGGATTTGCTATATTGAGCACATACAACATACAGATATACTACAGTTTGCATCACTTATTGCACAGCTTTATGCATCTATTTTGCCACAGTTTGAATAAATGTAAACAAAGGGAAGCAGTAAAAATTTGATTTATTGTGTAATACCCATGAAACATGTTTTGCAGGGCACCATCAGGCTTGTTTGGAGAATAGCTGGGTGTCATATAGAAGAATTTGGGCAGTAAGCAAACTGCATACACAGCTTGAGACAGCAGAGATTTAAATGTTAAATAAATCTTACATTTAGCAAATACGTACTCTGCTAAGAGGAATTATTCTCCGGGATGCAGTTCAGAACCTCTCTGTTGGAAAAAAAACGTGTTGTGACATTCAGAAAATGATCACACTGTGCCTTTAAAATTTCCTGTTTCTTTCAGGCTCATACAGACGAGATTCAGGCAACTCTGGTTTATTATTTTCAACAAGGGACCAAGAAGATTCTCCTAGATCCTTTCTGCACCAAGAAACAGTACTGAAGCTTTTGTTGGGACTTCAAATCACTGGATTGAAGTGCCTGAACTTTTCAGAATGTGAAGCAAACAACCAATCTGTCTAGATATTTTTCTGCAGCACTTTACTATTTGTTCAGAATGCCATGGCAAAGCTACTATGCTATTTTATTTCATCTGTCAAAGGAAAACTGAAACCTGCGGCTTTATGAGAGGAAAAAAATAATTTTCAGGGAGTATTCTATCTGGGACTACACAGGGGGCACATAAAAAACATGAGATTATTTTCTCACAAAAATCAAAGATTTCAGAAGAATCTATTCTACATCCCGTGTTCTTCATTGGTTGCTGATTTTCATCTTTACTCTTGCCCAGATATGCTGCTGTAACTCAAGCCCATATTTATGGGGATTCTGCTGTGTCGAATGAAAAAATATGCAAAAATAATGGAACTCAGCCCTCTAGGAAGAAAAACAATCAGCCTGAAGGGTATTCTTCACAAATGTTGCAGGAACACACCTCCCCACAGTGAGGACACAATTTCTGCTGAGCAGAAAGCTTTTTTTCTTTCAGGAAGAAAGAATTAAAAGTCACTGAAAAACAATCAGGTAGTGGCAGAGCTCAGTTATAAAGATAATCCTTTCTCAACAAAGTCCTGGGTAGTGAGAATATCTGTTGTAGTGTCCCAAGCAAATAAGATTTTCAGACTTCTAAAATGGGTTATTAAATTTTCATTGTCAAGATTTTTATCTCTTTTTTTTTTGGTTTTTTTTGCACTAGCTTGAGAGTATATGTCAAAAATTTCCCAGTTTTGTTATTCCATACCTATTCTAGTAAAACTACAATGGTTTGGCCATTTATTTCAAAATTACTTCATTGTGTAATTTGTGAGGACTCAGAGAATCATACTCAACTGTCAGAGGCAGCTGGTTGGAACAGGTGTTGCAGAAAATTATAATCCTCCTTTGATTAAAACTGTGTTGGTTTTTTTTTTTTACCACTACCCTCCAGTTATGCATGACAAGTATCCAAATAATCAAATGTATAGAGTCAGTAGTAACAATCTGAGGTATTGCCAGGAGAAACATCAGGAATGATTTCAAGCTTGTGAGCCAAAAGAACTTGCTTTTCAGGGAGAAAGATTTTCACAAAATCCTCCTGTACTCATGCAATTGCTGAAAGATGCAGGTTTCCTTCTAACAGCTCAGTTTTCAATGCTCATTTTCAAAAAGCTTTCACATGAAGAACAAATTTAAAAACAAAATAAAAATTACTTTAATTGAACACATTGTAACAGTTGAGTAAGGGAGATTAAAGGTTAGTTTAATGCAGTCCAAAGCCTTTACTCTTTTATCAGCAATACAAGCAATAAAAGCGCTAGGATCAAATATGCAGCTAAAGCTTGCATTTTCTCATCTTCAGCTATTCCTAGAGTCTTAAGGTAGCCAGATACACTGGCTACCTCACTTGGTATCAATTTGGACCAAGACTTCGTAAACGAACTTGATTTTAAGTAAATTCAGAGGCCCTAGTAAGTGAACTCACATACCTTTTAAAAACCTCACTGTATTGTCACAAAGCAATGTTTGATCTGTGGGCTATCCTGCACAAGCAGGGGCAGCAATTTTAAAGACAATTGATAAGCATTATCTAATGCAGTCTCAGAAATATTTGGAGGATTTTCTCTTTGATTAGTAGGGGCAGAGAAAAGTGTTACCCACCCTCCAGCATTATTGCCAAAACCAGGTATACAGCTGTAAACACCCACAAGCAAGGTCTGCAAGGAGAAACTGTACCAACAGCACACAGTGGATACTGAAAAAAGAAATGATGAGTGCTCATAGTGGGTGACTGTCCGCAAAGGGGCACAGAGGCACCCACTTGATGGCCTGAGAGGGAACTATGAGTTACTCCTGGCAAGATTCTGATTGCACACAAGAGGAAAATTTTTCATGACAACAGTCAACCATTGCAATAATCTCCCAAGGGAGTGATGGATTCCTCAATACTGGACACTTTTATGACTCAGCCAGACAGGGTTCTGGGCCATCTTGTCTAGACCGTTCTTTTGCCAAGCGAGTTTGGACTAGATATCCTTGAGGTCCCTTCCAACCTAATATTCTATGATTTTATGATTATCAGATAGTGAAAGTAAAATAAATGCCAGGTTTTTTCATACATGATCTATCTCTATTTTTTTATAAGTTTTCTATTACAAATCATGGAGTAACTAGGTTTCTTTTACGGAAAAACTGCATTTTCCAACTCAGTTGTAAAAACTGGAGGAAAAGCAATGTTCAAAGAGGAAAGCAATTGCTATTTCCATTCCCAGCAGAGAATGAACAGGAAAAACTGGATGCTACAAATAAAATTACAAAAGCCAGCAAGAAAAATGCACTTCAATAAATTTTACACTTTTACAGCACTTCATCCAGGGAGCACTTCATCCACATCCTGGAGCTTTGTAAAGCCACAGATTGTCCCTGAACCTAGCACATTTGTTTCACCTTGTGATAATCTTTCAGATAAGCAGACAAGGCTCAGATGGATTATGGCCTGGTTTTCAATGGTTTCAGGCACTTGCAATTCTAACTGAAATCATGACAATTGAACTGTCTTGACAAGCAAAGGGAGAACAGAAGCTGAAGTACTGTTTAAATAATCTGTTTATAATAGCGACATCAACAGAAAAGAAACCCACCCCACCACCACAATCAGGCAAAAGTTAAGTAAAACTCAATGTTAAGTGTTTACGTAAGTGAGGAGCATCAAGAGTGCTCTCCCTCCCAGCACATGGCATTTATGCAAGATAAACTTCTTGACAATCAATATTTGACCTGTATTTGTAGATTTGACCCTGAGACCTCTGATTACACACTCTTGGCATATTTTCATTTTAATTACATTTACTTGTTTATTTTACTGGTTAACAGCTTTTTTTGGCACCATGCACAGCGATTATCCAGATGGTCAACCATTGTAAGGTCAAGTAAAATAAACAAAAGGACTCCTATGCATTCCTTCCACGAAAGCTAAATGGTGCCAGTATTGTTGTCTCTCTTTTGATATATTTACATATATACATATATATACATATATGTATGTACAGTGTTAGCATTGAAATTATTAAAAAAAGACCATAAGACTGAGTTACTCCTGAAGAAGCACAATTCATCACGAAATGGACAATTATATCCCTTTTATCTGCTTGAAAAGCTCTGATTTAATTATACATTATGTTTTAGTACTGTGTGATACTATGAAACAGAAAAACAAAGGCTTGCACACTTCATTTTACTGAAGTAATTTGCTCATATTATTAGTATTAGAAAATAAATTGATGTTGTACTGATAACATACTAGTCATTCATTGTGATAGAAAGAAGAAATTTTAAAATCCTATTACCTACTTTGGCTGTCCACAGTAAAAATTATTAGAATTATGTTCTATCAATACCCAGATAATTTCTTTAATCATGAAGAAGCAGAGAGTACAGAGGAACTTTCTTAATTACTCTTTATCAGGCCATATTAAGATCTTACAATTATTATCTTCTATACTTGGCCCCATATTCAGCAACCTATTGAAGTCATTCTTTTGAAGAAATAATTATATAATTATTTTGCATCAGAGAAGTAATTTATGAGATGAGAGGTATTCAATTTGCCAGGATTTAGAGTATTTCACTGAAGCTGATTCATTGCTAAGCAAAAATGTGCATTCATGAGAGGTAAAGGGAAATAAACAAGTACCTTCCTCTCCCCATTTTTCTCAGCTAACAGATGTACTGAGCTGAAAACTGCAAACTGCTTTTACTGTTGTAAATATTTATCTTCCTAGCATGAGGAAAAATAACTGTATAGCAGAATACTTAATATAAAAGTTATTGTCACGTATAATCTACACTGCGCAAACATCAGGCTGCCCTCATATGCTGGGTGTTGACCTGGAATCAAAGATGAGTTCTACCAAGTACAGGAAATAAAGCATGTAATTCCATCTCAGCTTAATGTCCTCTATATCCAACACACTGTGATACCATTCTCCTTCGTTACTCTCAGCTTCTTTGATTTTTGCCTATCCACTCTGTCAATATTCACACTTTTGAGACTAGAGAGTGAACTCCTTTAGGAAGCCAATCCATCTCAAAACTAACTGCCAAAAAAAAATTTTTAGTACCAAATGAAAAGGAACTTATGTTATAATGGTGAATTACCATAACATCGACATAATGCTGTCAATATTTAAATTGCACAGGTTTTGCCTTAAGAATCATAAATGACAAATTAAAATGTACATGTCCTTCATGTGGCTAACTGCAGAATGGCCACTGTTAAGTTCTGCATTTGTGCAAATACACCAATATACTTTAGCTGTATTTGGTAGTATTTAAAGATGCTGAAGATTAAGCACAGAAATTATGAAATACATTCACAGCTGTTCTGGCAAAAAAAAACTTTTCAGATAAAATAGGCTACTTAAAATGCTACAATGAAACTTAAAGTCCTTATTCATATTTTTTATGTGTCTTCTATACAATGAACTCAGACTAAAATCTATTGATGCATCATGTATTTTATGAAGCAGTACTGAAATTTACTGGTACTGCTTGGTATCAAATCCCTATTGTAAAATTTTCAAAAATCAGTTTCACAAGCATACAAAATAATGCTATCTTAAACAGTTTTTCAGATTTTAGGACTATATTTACTTTAGAATATGATCTACTAATTTCCTTTCCCCTGCATACACTACTAACTTTATTCTGGGGATGAAGGAGTAGGGCTTGTATTGCTGTTCTTTGGGTTTCCATTTGGATGCTTTTTCAGGATTACACCTTTCAGTCTAACTCTCCTGTTTTCAGAGGTAAGAATTTGAACTAAGGTATAAAATATCTTTTCAAAGTATTTTCTTGCATCTATTAAAGCAAATGTAAATTTCTCTTAAAAATATCTGCATAGTATGTAGATTAAATTTCATGTAAAGGGCCCTACACACTTTTGAGTCAGGCATGATTCTAAAATGGAAGCACAAAGGAGTAACTAAAAAAAGGTAAGCAGTTACTGTGAATTGCTTTGAAGCTCTATCGGCATCAAAAGTGCTTCATTTGTTTATCTTTAATCTATGTTTGAAAACACTGTGAAGAGCAATTAGTATTGGCATTTATCATCCCTGAAAAAATTTTTACTTTTGGGTGTATTTATTAAGTCCTTTGTCAAATGTTTTTCATCAATTTAGTAAGTAATATTTCTTCAAGACCAAGATAAGGAGACCTCACAAGCTCTAGTAAAATATTTATGAGTTCTAAATTTTTTAACATCATTCAGTGACAGCTTCAATAAAAAATATGCCAACTACTTTTTCAAATAAGGAACAGAGTCATATATAAATGTGCTTAGATATTTTCTGCTTACAGAACTTGTGTAGCCAGCAGATGTTATTCATACTATTTTTATATACTTGTATGTTATTTATATGCAGTAATCTTTATAATTGAAATTATGACAATTTCAATTTCAGAATGACTTGTAAAAAAGTACCAAAATGTTCAATGTGCTTATTTATATGTATTTATTATATATATGCAATTGGACATACATGACTACACTAAATAATTCTATGCTGGTAGCTAACAGTTTCTCAAAGCTATACCCCATGGAATTGGGATCAATGTTTCAGTTAAAGATATTATGCTATTATCATCCACGTGCAAACATAACGGTCATCAAATCATTTATATACATGGTATGGCAAGGACTGCACCCTTGTTTCAGGCCAAATCAAGAAGCCACAGAGCAAGCAGAGCAGATAAATTTAGAAAAATACTCTTCTCTGTTCCTTCCTGTGCTGTCATCTGAACTAATCCCTACCATCAACAAACTGGGATGTTTTCTTTTCCAAGAGGGACACAGATGCCTAAAGAGTCAGTTCCTCCCAAAAACAATGCAGGCCTTGTACCACTCATATGGGAGCCTGGACTTTGATCCTGTAGCTCAGAAGAAACAGTCACATAAAGCACCAAATGTATCACACCACAGTAGTTCACTCCATACTTTAACCATATTTGCCAAGTTTCATCATGGCAAGTGTCTTTGACAAGCATTTTGTTTCAAAAATTGAGATATTTTGAGTGTTGAAAATGTATAAGCCTTCTGCAAAACACAGTCTCCTTGCTCACCGCACTCTCCCAGACTTTCCATTTGCTTTGAATATAAGACTGTTCACTTTACTGGCATCTAGGTACCTCTGATCTGTTTCCCTCCCATTTTATACCATAACATGAAAATAAATAAAAGGGCTCCAGCAGGTAGCTATAAAACTTAACTAGAAAAGTATTAGGTAATGGGCATTCTGAATAGCAGACTCTTCCCTTGGCTTTATACATGCCCATTCTCTGTCTCCAAATGTAGAGACAGAAGAATTTGATATCAGGAATGAACTTTGAGGCAAGAGATCTCCCTTTATGACACAAAGCCATGGTTAAAGCCATGAAGTTCCCTTTAAAAGGCCTATGAGTTTTAAACTATACAATTCCCCATTCACAAGGGTCTCCAGTCCCTCACAGAACTCTAAAGACTTGTTGTCTTAGCTTTTATGACAGATTAGGCTAGTTGTGAGACAAAGCACAGGAAGGGGACTTTTCACTACAGTAGAAATTCAGATGTGTGTCTCTCGAGCACATTCTTATCCCTTGCATTAGATATGTTTAATTAGATTCATAGATTCCCTGAGTTTAAAGCCAGGAAGAACCATTTTCAACATCTCATCTGATTTAATATACATAACAAAGATCCCCAAACTTCTCCACTTCTGTCTCCTACAAAGACTGATCCTCTTCAACTGAAACCCATAAGAGGCACTGAATTCAGCATTCTCTTTGCTAGTTTGTTCCAGGAGTTAATCAACTCACCTCATTTTTAGTTTCAATTTGCCTGGGATGATCTATTGAAAATTGTTATGTTTTCTCCTATTAGACCAGACGGGCCTTTGGTATTCATCTTTCTCTCCCACACTTACACAGTGTAATCATGTCAACTCTTAAAATTCTTTCCAATAAATTACACAGATTGATTGGATCTCTTGCTTCAAATATTTTCTTTAATTCTCTGTACTTCTGCTGATGTACACAGTGAAATGCAAATACCAGTAGTACTTTTTACTATAATCTTACCCATCTACAAGGATAAATGTTCCTAGCCCTACTCACTTGTCTCTATTTACATTTCCAACATGATATTATTGCTTTTTTTTATGGATCTGTTTTGAGAGCTGTTGTTGAATTACCTGCCTACTATGAACTGGAGCACTCTCTGAGACACTATATTCCAGCATGCAGTAGATGTGGCTTATATTTCTTACAGTTAAGCATAAAATTTTGCATTTGTTTTTTAAAACATTTTTTCTAGTTATTTTAGTCCATTATTTTTTTTGCTTGTCATTGAATGAATCCTTAAGTCAATCAAAGCTGTTATCACTGAGTTGTATATACCAACACATCATTAGGTTGCAATTGGAAAGATCCCATTTTGAGATCTATCAGTTAATTCTTAATCTGTTTATGTTTTACCTATACAGTAATAGTGATACTTTCCATAAGAAAAGTGCTCTTTTTTCATATGAATAATGAGGTGGTATGTAAATGTGTTGGTTTGGACTGAGATAGAGTTAGCTTTCTTCACAGTGGCTAGTATGGGGCTCTGTTTTGGATTTATGCTGAACATTGGGTTGATAATATGGAGATGTTTTTGTTATTGCTGAGCAGTGCTTCTATACTGCCATGCTAGCAAGGAAGTTGTGAGTGCATAGAAGACTGGGAGGAGACACAGCTGGGACAGGTGACTTGAACTAACCAAAGGGGTATTACATACCATATGACATCATGTTCAGTATATAAAATGGGAGGGAGAAGGAGGAAGGGGGGGAGTTTTGAAGTGATGGCATTTGTCTTCCCAAGGAACCATTATGCATGATGGGGCCCTTTTCTTTTCTAAATGGCTGAACACCTGCCTGCCCATGTGAGGAAGTGAATTAATTCCTTGTTTTGCTTTACTCCTGTGCAAATGTTTTGCTTTCTCTATTAAACTGACCTTATCTCATGATTCAAAAGCTATTCTAGCTTTTACACTCTTGATTCTTTTCCTGATCCCACTAGTGGGGGAGTGAGCAAGTGGCTGCATGGTGTTTGTCAGCTGGCTGGGTTTAAATCATGACAGTAAAACACAGTCAAAAGTTTCACAAAAGATTTGTAACTACATCTAAAGGAGGTTTTCGGTCCCTACAACAAAGCACAGAATGAATTAAAAGGTCTATAATGAAAAATACCTGCTTGCTTATAGGGCCACCCATGTGAGTACAGAGGTGCCTAATATTACTTGACTTTAAAGTTGTCATCTTTCTATAAGTTCCACTTTGGCACAAGTCTAATATTGTGCCAATATGAGCACCTGCGTGTTTCTTACAACTAAGCCTACATGAGATCTAGAAATGAATGTGTATTAATCTCACTGGACTTCAGTTTTCTGCTGTACAGATGTTTTTATCCAAGCTAGTCACTCTCTGTTTCAAGAGCAAAATAGAAAAGTTTAGGAAAAGGTTTTCCAACTTACTTGATAAATCTACAGTAGGATGAGATGTTCTTCTTTTCTGTTCAATAATAAAGAATCTGGATGAGTCCATCATACAGAAGTATCTCCATTTGGTTATGAGGAATAACTCTCTAGCTGCTTGCTACACTGCCTAAAAATCCTTGAAAGCTGTGCTAAAATACCCATATTCTAAGTATGTTCAACACAGGGTGATAAAAATGTTTATTTAAAGAAAATCATGTTCTCATATCTACGTTAGATATTAGCCCATAACCTAGAGGACTGCACCCACAGAAACAGGCAAACTTGTTTCAGTCTCATCATAAGGCTGATAGAGGGCATATCTCTTCATATCTAAGAATTTTCCCCCAGAATGAAGGGAGCTGAGAAATTATATTTGCTCCAGACTTAGATTTCTTGGAGACTATTTTGGGTTTTGATAGGCTCATGTACTTCCTCTCTGTTCTCCAGTCCTTTACTGCCATACTGGACACATGGATATATCTGCATGGAACATAGGATGTCAGTGATATGTGATGTCTAGTAAATGCAAATCTCCAACTTGAAAGTAACTCAAAAAAGTAATTAAACAAAGGAAAAAATTTGTCAGTCAAACAGATAAAAATACACACATAAATCCAATTCACCATAGTTCCAAACTTAATTGTGCAAGCTGTTAAAACACTTGCAAAATATTGGAAAACTAAACTCCATTTTACTTTTTATAGCCTCTTCTTTGCTGTGCACATGCTTGTTAGTTCATTTACATAGAAATGAGTCTCGGAGACATAAAGTTTTTCATTTTAACCAAATACAACTTACAAGCATTATGCATGCTAAATTAGAAAGAGAAAGACTTCTGAAAAAAAGGGAAGTTTTATAGCTCTGTGATGTATTGAAACAGAATTTCAATTAAATCTGAAAATTTCTGGGTATTTCTAAGAAGAAGAGGACTATGTGTTTCTAGCACTAACATAACCCTTTATCAAGATGGTTGCATTTCCATACTGCAATTTACAGAGTTCATAAAGTTACTACAATACTGAAAATCTAGAGACATAAGCTTTGCTTATGTTTAAGGGATGAGTTCCATGTAGAAGATATGCTCACATATATTGTCCCCAAGAAACCATCCCAAAACATTTTAATCTTCTTTAGGATGAAATAAGTCATTCTTCTGTGAAGGAAGACAGCCAGTAAAGTATGTCCTCATGTCCTTCACCAGTGAGGTTGCCCTGACTAGTGGAAACCACCAGCAAAGCAAAACAGAGTAGAATCATAGAATTAGATAGTAGTTTAGGTTGCAAGGGACCTTTAAGGATCATATAGTCCAGCCCCCCTGCAACACGCAGGGACATCTTCAACTAGATCAGGTTGCTCAGAGCCCAGTCTAACCTGACCTTGAATGTTTCCAGGCATGGGACATCTGCCAGCACTCTGGGCAATTTGTGCCTGTGACTCACTACCCTCATTGTAGCTTTCTTATAGCTAATAGCTAACATCTAACCTAAATCTACTATCTTTTAGTTTAAAATCATTAACCCTTGTGCTATCACAACACATCCTGCTAGAAGGTTTGCCCCCATCTTTTCTATAGGTCCCCTTTACTTACTGGAAGTCTGCAGTGAGGTCACCTCAGAGCTTTCTGTTCTCCAGGCTGAATAAACCTGACCGTCTCAGCCTTTCTCATAGCAGAGATGTTTAATCCCTCTGATCATCTTGGTGATCCTTCTCTGAACTTGCTCCAACAGGCTGATGTCCTTCCTGTACTGGACACCCCAGAGCTGGATACAGTACTCCAGGTGGGATCTCACCAGTGAGGAGAGGAGGAGCTCCAGCAATCTGCTGGCTATGTTTCTTGTGATGCAGCCCAGTATATAATTGGCTTTCCGGTCCACATGCTCACATTGCCTGCTCATGTGCAGCCTCTCGTCCATAAGCACCTCAAAGTCCTCTCAACAGGACTGCTCTCAATCTGTTCATCCCCCAGCCTGTATTTGTTCTTGGGATTTCCCTGATCCATGTGCAGTACCTTGCACATGGCCTCGTTGAACCTCATGAGATTCCCATGGGCTCACTTCTTGAGCTTGTCTAGATTCCTCTAGATGGCATCCCATCCTTCAAGTGTGTCAAGAAACCACTCAGCTTGGTGTCCTCATGTTTGAGTAGGGGAATAAAGCTTTCTTTTGCCATCCTGTTGGAAATCCTAGGGCTTTTCTCTTTTATACTATGTCTGCTTAGACAGTTTATAGCAGTTTGACAAGTAATTTTACAGATGTCAACAAGAGGCCAATGCAAGACAAGAAACACATGAACAGGAATTTCATCATATGGTAATGCAGCTTGAAACTGTGAGAGAGATCCCACACCGCAGCAGGGAAGAAAATGAAGGGGAAGGAGCAACAGAGACATTTGGTGAGTGCACCCCCATTCCACATCCTCCTGCACTACTCAGAGGGGAGACGTAGAGATACTAGGAGTGACATTGAGCTTGTGAAGAAAGGAAGGATGGTGGCATGTGTTTTAAGATTTAGTTTTAGTTCTCATTATCCTGCTCTGATTTTGATTGATAATAAATTAATTTCCCCAAGTTGAGTCAGTTTTGCCTGTGACAGTAATTGGTGAGTGATCTCTCTCAGTCCTTATCTCAGTCCACAAGCCTTTCATCATATTTTTTCTCTCCCTCTGTCCAGCTGAGGAGGGGAGTGATAGAGCATCTTCATGGGTGTCTGGTGTACAGCCAAGGTCAACCCACCACATTATGTCACTTGAATTTCAAGAGATTTTGAGAAGTGTGTCTACTCTAAAGTGAAAAGGTATACGTAATCAGGAACACATTAATTCTATATTGACCCAGAGTTGGAAAAATACAAATATAATAAAATGTTTTAAGACCTGCTTTTTTTATTTGCATTTTTTTGCATATAAAGGTAGCATACAAGCATATCTTCATGTTCCACAGATTACCAGGTTATCTGAGAATGTGTTTCTCACAAGAGGAACATGCAATCTAATAAAAAATACACTGCTGGATAGACTGTCAGCAGAACGAATGCATTATCAAAGGAAATGGGAAACTTCTATGGGAAAAGAATTCAACCTTTTATAAGAATCACATAACTAGGGGGGAAATCATTGACATTGACATAAGTGAAAATACAGATGGATCCACCCAATCATTAAGACAGCAACAGGATTCATAAAACTTTGGCGAAGTCCACCTTTTATTTACAATTAAATATCAAGAATGGATCAATCCGATGTGCTGCTAGTTAGGCAGGTATGTCTATTACCACTAAAGTAAAGTATGATGCAGTATTTGGCAGAAGGACTTGATTGTGTTTGGCTGGAGCTTAGAAAAATCAGTGAATCAATAATGAGATAAACAATTCTCTAATTTCAACCTCTCCAGCACACAGAGGTTGTTTTAACAATTCTAGGTTTAGGCCATTCTGAAAGTGTGAAAGGAATACATTCAAACCCAGCATTGATTTGGGTATAAAAAACCCCTTAAAAACCCACTGTAGCTTTACTTCAAAAACACCAACTGCATACAAAATCATGGAATCCGTTAAAAGTAAATTACAAGGAATTATTGAAAAGGTTAACTATTAGTAGACATACAGGGCACTAGATGAATTTCAAATTTCTCTTATACTTGAGTCAAAAGGTAAAAAAATCTAAGAAGCCACAAGCAGTTAACAACAGTATAAAGAAGCCTATTAGAAATAATATTTCTTTTTGGAAAACACAGAAGCAGCAAGCAGTTCAGATGAAGAAGTTCACATGCCATTCAAACAATCATAGAATCATAGAATGTTAAGGGGTTGGAATGGACCTTAGAGACCATCTAGTCTCAAACCCCAATACCATGGGCAGGGACACCTCCCACTAGACCAGGTTGTTCAAGGCTTTGAACACTGCAAGGGTTGAGGCATCCACAACCTCCCTGGGCAACGCGTTCCAGTGTCTTACGACACTCACAGTAAAAAATTTATTCTTAATATCTAATCTAAATTTATGCTCTTTCAATTTATTCCCATTTCTCCTTGTCCTATCACTACAGTTCCTAATGAGGAGTCCTTCTCTGGTTCCCCTGTAGGCCTTCTTCAGATACTGGGAAGTACACTATGAGGTCCCCACACAGCCTTCTCTTCTCCAGGCTGAACAGTCCCAGTTTCTCAGCCTGTCTTTGTAGGTATCTGTATGGTATCCCACCAACAACAGACGAATAAACATGGCACATGTACCAGGTTAAATGCTTTTAATTAAATTACAAGAAAAGGGATGTAGTGGAAAAGATTTTCCAACAAGATTCATTCTTTCTCACTTATTCCCTTTATTTTAGGGTTGGTTTGTTGGTTTGGGTTGGTTTTCTCCCTTTTTTTCTAGTTTTACTTTATTATGATTTTTCAAACTCCTATTATACAAACAGAGCATGCGTAAAGCTCTCTGCTCCATTTCCATTTTCTGGAATAAATTGCCTTTCTAGACTGAAGAGGTGGTATTTCATTTGCAATTTATTTCTTTCCAGCAGCAGGAGGACCTGCTAGGAAACTAGTTCGGACAAAGTAATGAAGCTGTCCCCCAGTGCCAGAAGCAAATGGTAGATATGATTCTAGAGCCTATTGACTACTCATGGAGCTAAAGAGTTGGAGTACTTCCAAGTATTAAGCTTTTTTTTCATTGACAGTTTGGTTATTCTCTCTCTCTCTCCCCCTCTCTCTGACTTTTCATCTATTTCTGTAGAAGAGCAGAAATACAGTGAGGCTGAAAGACTGCCATCACCTTTGATCTGTTGATCTGCATGTCCATCACACCTCCCAGAAGGAGGGAGATGTATGTTTGAATCATCTTGGATTGAGGAAGGCACATACTCCTGCACTCTCTCTTTTGAGTGCCTAAGGCATTCCCTGAAAGCCTATGAGGGTTCTAATAAAATGTAGATTCATACTTCCTACATTAGGTAATACTCAAGGATGATAATATCTGTACAGAAACGTGACAAGTTCCTAAACTACCATTATATTTCACTTTAGAGATATAGTGGTGGGACTCAGCTGAACCAAGAGCTGCTATTCTTGTCAGCTAAAGAAGAAAATAGAAAGAGTATTAGATTGGTATTTCCTTTCCTCTAGTACTTTATTTTGTAAACAAAGCCCTCTGTCTCTTTTGATTCTTGTTTCCAGTACAACAGCAGTTATTAGTCATTCTAGAACCAGGTGGGTTTTTTAGTGTAAATAAGTACACGATTTTAAAAAAACATGGGTTTTGCCATCCTTGGGCTGTGTTGATGAAAAATTCAACAGTTGATGAAGAACTGAACATGAACCAGCAGTGTGCACTTGCAGCCCAAAAAGTCAACTGTGTCCTGGGCTGCATCACAAGGAGTGTGGCCAGCAAGTCAAAGGAGGTGATTCTCTCTCTCTAGTCTGAAGATGTGACCCTGCCCGTGGCAGGGAGGGTTGGGACTAGATGATCTCTAAGGTCTGTTCTAACCCCTTAACATACTATGCTACCATGATCTCTCAAAGTTATACTAGAAATAAGGAACAGAAAACATCAGAGAATCAAAAACCTTAGTGCTAAAGAGAAAGACTGAAGGATTTGGCTGAGCTGTCTCACCAAGAAATTTCATCAGTTCATTGATTCAGCCTTTGTAAATTCTGGAGATATAAACAGCGACTGGAAAGGATTTGTTTTCCTTTAATTTGCACACTATATTTATTATCCTTAAGCCATTCATACAGAAATGTCTTACAGGAAGTCTTCCAATGTCATTTTCACAGTATTTTTTTAAGATTTTCTATATCTGGCATGTAAAACATTAATGCTTTTTCAGCACACAAGACACGAACAGGGTCCTGAACCTGTTGTAACACTTGGAAAGCATTTTAGAAAAGCAGAACATTTTAATTATTAAAAGGTTACATGGGTGGTTCTGCTTTGTTTGTCCATAACGCTCTCAATATGGCGTGATTGTCTCTGCATTCTAATACCCAGCAGCAGCAGCAAACTGTGCTGCTAACACACTAAACCAGGGTGTTTTCCAGCAGTCAGCTAATTGGAAAATTGCAATAAAGTGTAAAGTATGTGTTATGGCCCCATATGATTCCAGCTTATGCCAGCACCTTCCTTTCTACTTCCTGATTTGTTGCATTTTTCCTTTCATAGTCACCAGTATTCATAAGCTGCTCTCACACACAGGCATTCCAGTCAGTTTGAATGTCCTTTTACATGAAATGAACATGGCATTTCATGGCAATCACCTTTCTTTTTATGTGTTTTACTATTAAAGTATTCCAGCAGTTACAGAATGCCCAATCATAATGATAAAGGGTTGAATCACATAGCCTGTAATTTATAGAAAACTACATTATCATGTGGAAAAAAATACTCAATACTCTACATTGTAATATCTGTTACTATTACTGCTCTTACAATAGCTGCTTTGTTGCAATTCTTTAACTCTGAAAGCTTAAAGTTAAGCATTATCATTCCAGCATTCCCTGATGAAGCAAATGAGTATCTAAACGAAGAATTCTCAAGTCACTGCTAAAGAAGTAGTTATCCTTTCAGGATAAAATACAGTAACTGCTTTATAGCAC
>NW_008660837.1:59248-67884 GCF_000695815.1 Acanthisitta chloris
AAATAATGAGCCAGAGATGAAATTTATCCAGAACTGAATTTAACACCTTCCTCTGACAGAGAGAGTTGAGTCTGTACCTGACCACAAATTACACACCTTTTTTATGGTATGATTTTGCACTGAATCAAGGGAAGGTGCTACTTACCACGTTCCCAAATCAACTTCCAGCTGCAACTGGTTGTTACTAAGATTTCTAAACTCAAAGTGAAGTACTGACACAGCCATGGCCTTCCTAACTTATAAAAGCTGAAGAGTTATATATACAGTTATACTGCAGCAATATCTTGCCAACTTTACTACTCAACAACAGAGTCAGTTGTTTCCCATATCTTTCCATTTGCTTTGAACTCATCTGTCTTGCTTAGATGGAGCATCCTGTTTCATACAGCTTTTTCCACACCACTCCAGAGATTTATACTTCTAAAATTCAGGGGAAGCATTTTTTAACTGCTTACACATTATCTCCAAGATCAACTTCTTCACCTTTGTGTGAATCACATCCTTATCTAATTGAACTGACCTTGAGAGCCTGGGCATGTCGATCTGCTTAATTAAGAGCTGGCAAATATTATAAACAACACAGACTACAAAAGTACTAAATCTATCCTGCTAACATCTTATTCACTTTCCTGTACTGAAGAGCACTGGAGCTTGAAAATAGCCCTGAAGAAATTGCTCAAGTGATAGGAAGCTGGTGTTACCACTATTCATTTTGGCATATTGTGTAGAACAATAATATGGATTTGAGCACCACGATTATAAAATAAGGCTGTATTTTACTCAGAATATACTTGGAATTTTTGACAATGAAAGAAAAGACATTTCTTCACTCCTGCTGGGGATACCATACTGCATTTCTAAAGCAAATTTAACATCTTCATGACATGCTTTGATTTATTTTGCATTTCCAATTACGGGGAGGTTTCACAACACTTTACTAAGGCAACCAGTACCACCATTCTTGAGGTACTTGGCATGAAAATTTGTAAGGCACATGAAAACAGGGTAAGACTAAGTCTCATTCAAGTGGCCATTTCACTCAGTCAACTTCCCTAGCCTCACAGTCCTAAATTCCTCTGGATCTACTAAAATTTTATTTAGGTTTAGTGTAACGCTTATATAGTATCACCATATTGAGAAATCTATAGTGCAGAGTAATAAAGAAACATAGATAGTGCAATGTAACCCTTGTTCGTAATATAGAAATGTGAGTACCATGTAATTCATGGTTTATGATTTTCCATGTACACACTTGTGTTGGAAGGCAGTCTGAAGAGCCATAGCTTTCACTTACTGCTAACTTCAATGAAAGCTGAATATGTTTATGGCATTTTTGAATTAAGTTCTCCATGTCCATTTTAAAGCAATTATCATGCTTTTGTGCTGTTTTATTAGTGGCAAAATCAATCAAAGCAGCTTTTCACTCTTTTCCCTTTCCTTACATCAAAGACATTCTCCACAAGGAAAACAAAGAAAGGTTCAGTCTCTTTTGTTTTGCCTTTATTTCATAGGTTGTTTTTTATTCATGGTAAACTTCTTTTGTTGTTCTATTTTGTAGAAAGTGGACACGGTTTTGCTCTGAAGTATCTAAATAAATTCTTCTTCCTCAGTGAAAGGCAGTAAATAATTGCTTTCTACAAAAGGGAAAAGCATACATCCATCATTCTTTACAGACAAAATTAAAAATAATAGCTATATTTTCCATTAGTTATTTTTGTTATGGCAAAATATCACATATAGCCTGAAAATCTCATTACATTTGTAGAAATAACTTTCAATATAGACATTTCACAGTAACCTTTACCTGGTGAATGTCAAAACCAGTACCTGAGTGGCCAGGTGGGACTAAAGTACAAGCAGGCACCTGAAAACACAACCTTAGATTCTGACTGATGTTCCATCAGTACCTTGGATTTAATCTTACCACTCTCCATGTTCCTTACAGTACATGAGTAAAACAGGTCACTTTTGGTCAACACAGATTCTTACCTAAGCATCTGCAGTCTGTAGTTTCCTCTGTTTTTGGTCCTGTGTGGCAGCTCTCAGAGGAAACCTAATCAGTAGAGTCCACTACAGTATGAAGGTGATGCTGCTGTTTTCTTTTTAAACTTGATGATTGGCATATATAACAACTACTTAGTGATTAGATGACATGCTATAATGGAACTAAATCCCCACCCACTTTCCATTGTCTAAAGTTATCCAAATATCTCTCCCAGTTTAAGGGGACTCGGTTGCTTTACAGAAACCAAATGTGGCTGTTGCCTCAGATTGAAACTGATGAGTTCTTGAAATAAATACTCTAAAACAGACTTCTCCCCCTGAACTCCTAATAATTACACTAGAGAATCCCCTGTATCTTGCCCATTATTTTAAGAACAGGTCTTGCATACATGCCTGAGCAATTAACAGCTTCAAGTCTTTGTGAGGAAAAGTGAAAAGGGCCTTTTCTGGATAAGTCATGTACCCCCAGAATGCAGTGAATTTTAAGTCACTCCTTGTCATCAAGTGTACCTTTATATGCACAGGTAGCAGTGGGGAAACTCACTGAAAATTCTGGTTATTTTGCAACACAGTTCTGAAACGTCTAATTCTACTTCCCTTCAAGTATCCCAGGAATTTAGAGCAATTTCTAGATTTTTACCACGGAGACTAAACCTCTAGAAGGTATAAACCATTCAGCATTTGATAAATGCAATCCTCTATGTCATTTAGTCCACGGGGTTTGCAAATCCAAGGGACTCAATGTATTCTCGAGCACCATCTAGCGGGATTTTCATGATTTACAGATGCACAGATTTAAGACCACTGTCACAGCTCTTTGTTGTGTTACAGGTTTAAAACATGATCCCATAAATCGGCTAAACTTTTCATTGCTGTTAGAGAGCCGTGGGCTTTCTTTTTTTTTTTTTTTTGCGGAGTATGCAAGAGAGTAAACAACCTTAAACTATTATGATAGCTTGCTGGTCTGTCTCCAGAATATCTGTTTAACTAAGAGAATTTTTGCTTGTTATTTTGTTTTCAGGAAAAATTGAAAATGTTTTACAGTTTTTCCAAAGCACAAAAAAGAAAAATATTAAAACAAGATGCAGTGTAATTGGGAAACTTTGTACCTGAAAGTGAAAATTAAGAGAAAGAAAACTATTCCCTGAGAAATCATCACTTGAAATCCATAAGCTGAGTTTACAACAGGGATAGGAAAACTTCTGAACCCATGACTAAATCCAGCATTTTAAACTGACCTGAAACTTAATTTATGCTATGGTCACTTTTTCAGGTACTTTTCCACATAAAAATATGAGTCAATACTTTAACTGAAGTCTTTCTTACAGAAACAATGAAGTAGGATATGCCATCACTTTACTTTATGGTGGTTCTTGCAGAGATGTTTGTCTGCACAGATGTTTGTCTGCACAATTCTCTTCATAGCATCTGAGGCATGATTCCTTGCAATGTACAGCCTGTTTTCAGCCTCTCAACAAGGCTTAGGATTTAAAAAAAAAATTCTTATATGGAAAATAGCTGTAACTGACATGGAAACTAAGGGAAATAGCAGTAAATTTCCTTTCTACAGTGGTTTGGTTTGGTTTGGTTTTTTTCCAGGCAAATTATAAGTAGGAATATATTAGTTGTTTATGTTTGGGAAAGATTTAACCTTTTAATAAACAACATTTGTCCCTCTTTTCACAGAACAATGCATTGAACAACAACAAAAATTCTACTGGTCTTTTCATTGCTCTTTTTAATATTAATATTAAAGTAACTGAGTCTAAATTTTTTATTATTAAAATTTTTATTTTTTTTTACTTTACATCATGGCGTTTTCTAGATTTTTTTTCGCCTACTCTTGAATATTAATACCATCATCAAGTTTTACAAGAAGAAAAATAAAATAGACAATCATAGGAAAAATAAAAATATTAGCAAAATATTAGGGGAAAAAAAAAACTTTCAAAACCCAGATTATTTTATTACTCAAGACACCAGTTTCCAAGAAACTAAACTTAACTGCATAATACATTTAGTGTTTGCTCTAAGATCTTCCTAAAATGGTCTCTAGGATAAACAGCAAATAAATCCTCCAAAGCTTCCTGCTTTTTTTCCTTTATTTAGATTTAGAAGGGAAGAATATAGCTGGGAGTTCATCAGAACTTGTCATCATAACATGCTTATATGATAAATTATCGCAAGAATAATATTTCAGATTTAGTACCCCCATAGTCTATCTGGATACAGTAATTTAGCTGCATAAATAAATGCAAGTCCCTTCATTATTCTCAAATACATCTTTATATCTTTATTTTTCCAAGTAGAAAAAAAGGAAATCATTATTTCTCTCTAAAATATCATATAAAACTCCCTTGTAGGGGAAAACATCTATACAGAAAGGGACCATGCACTTTATTTTGCAGTAAAGAGCAAAAGTTAAAAGAAAAATATATTTTCTGCTACAAAGTTCTTCTTTATTGAAGACATATTTCCTTAGATGAGCCTGCAAATGTGAGTGGAAAATAACAGAAAAAATATGCTCCCCAGCAATCTATAGTGCAATGAAAACTAGTATGTCAAAGTTCATCATTTCCCTGCTGTTTTTCTGGGGGCATAACAAAAGCTCTTTGAAGTTTTCCTGCATCAAGACTACAGGTGTTTGGAGAGGTAGATGTACAAGCCATAAATGTCAGAATTTTGATTATTTTTGCCCATATCTGCATTTTTATTACATATACACACATCCTGTCCAACAGATGTGCTCTATCACTGATTATTTATTACCAAGCACAGATATTTTTCACTCTTAGTTCTTTAGTATTTGGATGTGTTTTGCTGATAAAGCAAACTACATATGAATTTAAGAGAGTGTTATAGAATTTGTGGAGAAATGAAGAGCACATGAGTTTTAGTTCACCACTTTTATCCTTATTAAAAATTGGTTCTGTTCAACCAATTTTGGCTCTTTTGGGGGTTTAATCAATATCTGAGAATATGTTTTCTGCTTGTGTTAATGCTTTGCTGGTTGATGGAAAATATGAAGCCTCACATTATCTAGCATGGCCTTTCATTTTGGCATACCCGAGTTTTCAAGAGATCAGATACAAAGCTCTCAAGGCTCCTGAGTAGTCAGCAGCATCTCCAGAGTTCACCATCCTGAGTACTCAGCTAGTCTCAGCTGGTGGTCTCATTCTACCTCTCCAATTTTATCATCATTGATTTGTTAGGTTCTCCACTACTCAACCAAAAAAGAGTAAGCCTGTGTGGAAGACAGACGAATCGATTTATTGAGAACTAAGGGGTGCCACAGTAAATGCTCAGGCAACACATATAAAATTAAACAAAATTCATGTTTAATCTATGAGACTTTGAGTGCAGGATATCATGGAAAATAAAAACATACATAAGTTCAAAAAGTCATTTGTAAATCTCCAGGAGGTTGTCAAGGATTAGTAGATATTGAGATTGATAAAATGAAGAGACTGTGTATTGGTTCAAAATGTTCTTGTAAGGATCACATATTTCAAGGGGGAGAAAAAAAGTCTTTTCATTTGCCTGATATTGATCCTCACAAGAATTGTTATTAGTGGAAGAAACATTTGGCCATTTGTCTGGTATACAATCCATATGAAAGCATTGTTCTTCTGCATTAATGATTTTGATGTTTCAACACCATGACATCAGAGCAACAGTGATCTGAGTAGTTTCTATTGTATAGCAATGGCATCTGTCATATCCTGCTTTGGAAAGGAGATTATTTCAGTTCAGCACATTTTAATCCACACAATAAATGTTAAAAGTAAGGATTTAAAAGCTTATTTAATTACATATTGATCCTTTATTAACATTCTCACTACTCAATCCATCCCCAATTAATCATTCCTTCCTGGTTTTCATGTGCAAGAATTATCTCCTTCAAGAGTTCCCGACAATGCATCTTCAGGATAATTAGCTCTACTCAGATTCCTTTTTACTGTATTTCAACTTCAGCAAAGCACAAGGACCAAAATTCTACATATTTCACTTTGAACAGTTGTTACTGGCAATTTTTTTTATACCATTGGTATTATTATTCCTTTGTGTCCCCAAATATGATGTTTCTAGGCAGCCTGGAGTATACTAATTACTGAACAGAAAGAAATGGTGGCATCATCAGTAAATACCTGTAAACAATCCTTTATGGAAAAGGTCCTGATTTCTGAATATTTCCTGCAGAAAAATTTGTTGTAAGAAAACCTGGGTATTTTTAAAGATGTGTTCCCTCAAGTGAAATTGTTTTTAAATGAAAGATTGCCATTTTTTGTTAGAGTGCAGGCTGGTTGAAATCAAACTCTATCCCATGATAAATAGTTGGTTGCAGCAACATCAAATGAGCCCTATTACATAAAATGTTTTGGATGCTTCAGGCTCCCTGCCATAAAGGTAAAAGCCTAAACTCTGTGCTCTGTGTTTTAAACTGGAACTCCCATCAGTTCCAGTAGAGTAACCTGAAAGTCCTCTCTCTTCTCCAGAAAAAAAAAAAAAAAAAAAAGGAAAAAAAACCCCAAAACACAGCCATCCACCAAGAAACCAGTCTCAGGCAATCACAGTCCCAGGAAAAAATGCTTAATTTTAGAGCAAAAATACTTATTTCAATGATGGCTAAATAATGTTTCTTAGCCTGTGCTGCTTATGAATTTTTTGTCACTTGGTTTTGATTTAAAATTAGTCCAGATTTGGATTTATCAAAGTTTTTGAGTGTCGTGGTTTAACCCCAGCCAGCAGCCAAGAACAAGCAGCAACTCACACACTGCCCACCAACGGGCTGGGGGGGAGTATTACAAAAACTCATGGGTTGAGATAAAGACAGTTTAATAGAGAAAGCAAAAGCTGCACACACAAGCATAGCAAAACAAGGAATTAATTCACTGCTTCCCAAAGACAGGAGGTGTTCAGCCATCTCCAGGAGAGCAGGGCCCAATCACGTTTAACGGTTCCTTGGGAAGACAGACGCCACCACTCCAGATGTCCCCTTCCTCCTTCTTCCTCCCACCTTATATACTGAGCATGATGTCATATGGTATGGAATATCCCTTTGGTCAGTTTGGGTCACCTGTCCCAGCTGTGTCTCCTCCCAGTCTCCCATGCACCCCCAACTTCCTTGCCATGTGGCAGTACGGATCGCAGTAAAGGCCTTGACTCTGTGTAAACTCTGCTCAGCAACAACAAAAACATCTCTGCATTATCAACTCTGTGTTCTGCACAAAACCCAAACATAGCCTCATACTAGCCTCTATGAAGAAAGTTAACTCCACTCCAGCTCAAACCAGCACATTGAGAAATAGAATTCTCAAGTTCAGACCATTTGCATTAGCACTTATAAAATACCTAACCTCAGTATATTCAGAAAGTGGAAGAGTAGTAGAGTGAAAAGTCACTTCAGGAAAATCTTGGAAAAGCTGGCATACATTGCAGAAAAAAATAGGCTTCAGTGTCTATTTCCAGGGAGAAAAAAAAGAAAAATCAGAGAAAGGGGCCAAATTCAAGAGCTATTACTGAAAGTCAGAATAGTTCTACACAATATGGACAACCTCTGTATGTAACAGCATCAGTATTCTCTTATGAATATGTCACATGCTAGACTTTGAATATGTAATATTTTAGTCCTTCTGAGCATTGATTCTCTTCCGAAGATGGGAAATCTTGTAGCACTGATGACTGGTATCTCAAGGTGTCCCGGCTTGATATGACTCGGTAGTGTTCGATTGATTCCCCCAATGTGAATTAAGACACAGACGAGGTCAAAATGCAGTTAGAGAGTGAGACTTTATTATTGGTTACTCAGGAGGGAGAGAGAAGGGCTATAGGAAAGTTAGAAACAGAAGAGGAGGGAAACAAGCAAGATTTGGGATGGTGCAGTAGAGATAGTTACCACCATAGGTCCAGCAGCATTCTGATGATCCATAGCTGTCTTTTCTTCGGTGGTGAGTGCGTACCCCATGCTCTGGGCGCTGGGCCTGCTCTGTCAGGCAGTTTCCCTGGAGCTGAGCATTTCCCAGCCTTGTGGTCTCAGCAGCTGGAAGTGATGTCAGGCGTGGACAATGGTGGACAGTGGTGGCTCCTTACCTAGGAATGTCAGTCCTTACCTGTTAGCTGAAGGATTTGGTTGGAGGACAATGGTGCCTCGTTATCTCGGCAGCTAGGTGGAATGTCAGTGGACAATGGTGTCTCCTTATATTGGACTGGAGACACCCTGTGAATCAACAAGCCTTGAGACAAACAGTCCAGGGGTCCCAGTCTTCAGCCTCCTTCACCAAATCATCAAGGCCAATCATCAAGGCCAGACATTTCTCAAAGGTCCCTTACACAAGGACTATCCGCTTTGATTACCATTATGGCACTAAAAACATTAATTTCTAATCCCTGCAATGTAAACATAGATACAGACCTACATATTGACCCATACGCATTGACATTATGAGTGGCTTAACTCAATACATTAAATCTTAGAAATCTAAAGTATCTGTAAACATGAAAAATTAACCAATAAAATACCTCTGTCTGCTATTTCTTTTATAACATCTACAAATTCTGAGCTTATTAAATTTAAAGGAATCTAAAGTTTTTAGCTGCACTGTTCATTGTTTTTGCTCTGTGTGCCTTTGTGC
>NW_008660837.1:67917-82987 GCF_000695815.1 Acanthisitta chloris
CATGCCTCTATTAATATTTCTAAGCATCTGGCATCTCCTATATGAGTTCACAGACTATTTGTAGAGAAAGCCTAATGAAAAAAAGAAGTGAAACCGTAGTTTAAAACAAGATTCCACAAATAAATCTCCACAAGCGGCATTCTCCAAAATGTAGCTGTTTCAATAATGTATCTCTTTCTATTGGAGGTGCTTTAAAAGGTGAATTAAATGAATTGATTTCTAAGCATCTGGCATCTCCTATATGAGTTCACAGACTATTTGTAGAGAAAGCCTAATGAAAAAAAGAAGTGAAACCGTAGTTTAAAACAAGATTCCACAAATAAATCTCCACAAGCGGCATTCTCCAAAATGTAGCTGTTTCAATAATGTATCTCTTTCTATTGGAGGTGCTTTAAAAGGTGAATTAAATGAATTGAACAGACAAACTCCAGCAGTGTTGAATGATCCGGCAGAGAATAAACATCCCTGTATAATCTTTACTTTCACTCTCATAAGATTACCATGTATATAAATTTTCAACCAGACTCAAAGGAGAGATTTGAAAATTACACACACAGAGACACATATGCATGCAGGCCTTGAGCTCTGCCTTTGGGGATTTACACAGAAAAATATAAACATATGACATCTAATAGCACACTGTAGCCATACAGCCCGTAGTTATAGAAATTTGCAAATCAATAAAACCAAAGTCAAGGTAGTTCTCTTAACTGGTACACACACACAAAAAAAACAAAAAACCCCAACAAAAACAAAGAAACAAAACCCAACAAAGAAAACCCAAAGAAACCAGAAACCATTTCTTATTTCAAATTAACAAAAGGATGCCACTCCCTTCTCATTTAAAGTTTTTGAAGAAGGAGAGAGGAGAAATGCCTGTTTCAGAAACTGTTTTGTGCTTAATATTTTAGATTACATGTTTATGATAAGATTCAAAATGGACTTTTCAGTGTGCTCTGATTATTTGATTCCAGCATAGGAAACCTATGCACACCAAAAGTAATTATAGATGCACCAAGTAAACGTTTTTCTCCATTCTGTTTTTTAATTAGTTTAGTGCTTTGTTTTTACTGCTTTTCATGAAAACTGGTCAATGGCATATTGATTGTAAACGTTATTCCATTCCCAGTGTCCATTATTTTCAGGATGATTATATTTGGAAACCAACTTATGTCACCCTATTGGAATATGCCTCATTTAATTTCCTAAGGAAATATTTTTTCAAAAATCATATGGAAATTATGGATCCTTGGGATTAAGACATATAAACCCATTCATTTTAATGTTCATTGTAATCAAAGTAAAATTTGTAAGAGAGAAACATATCTTGCACATGGGGCTTTTGCAAACACAATAATTATCATAGAATCATGAATCACAGAAAAATAGAATTTAAGGGTAGTAATGGACCTTCCAGATCATCTAGTCCCGTCATCATCAGTCACCTGACTGACAAGATTTCTGGAAAATTAGAGATAGTGGCAACTTCATCAGCCGGTTCCCTCAGGACCTGAGGATGAAACTCATGAGGACCCATGGACCTCCTAAAGGTGGAAAGGAGGACCTTTTTTTTCCCGAGTTTCCTCAGCACTTCATTATTCATCCACAAAGGCCTGGCATTTTTGCCCAATTTCCTCTGTGTCTGGATTCATTGGTCCTGAGCTTGAAGTAGTTGATCCTTGAATACTGATATTCAAGTCTTGGGTCCCTTTGCCTTCCAGGACTTCATCCTAAGTGACTCTGCCAAGAAGGTCCTTGAAGAGACCAAAGTCTGCTGTCCTGAAGTTCAGGGCAATGAGCTTGCTGTGCACCTTGTTCACCGCCCTGAAGATCTCGAACTCCACCATCTCGTGGTCGCTACAGCCAAGGCTGCCTTGGAGCACCAGGTTCCTCACCAGCTCCTCCCTGTTCATGAGCACAAGGTCTAGCACAGTTCCTTTCCTTGTGGGTTCCTCTATCTTCTGATATTATACTCTCTCTTCATCTATTATTCTTGGTGCTATATGTTTAGTGGTTTGACTTTTGGTAATTTGTTTTGGTTTATGTAGCTTTAGCCTGTTTGTCTGCCCATAGTAAATTCTTGCTATGTAAAACTTTAGGCTCCTCTATACAAGGTGAAATCCTAACTTGCAAATGGCTACACCTATGAATGTTAGCAGAGTTAAAATGTGATGTTTAAATGTCTATTTTCAAGTAAAATTAAGAGGAAGGCCATTTGTTTACGAAGGGAGTTTGGCAGTTAATATTTCTTGCAGGGAACAAATTATATTTTACAAAATTAATAATCATTTCAATGTTGTTAAGTAGCTCACTATCACCTAATTAATCAGGGGAAAAATGTCTCCTTTTAAAACACGAATTCTGGATTGTAGAGTTAAATGGGCTCTGCATCTGTCATACAGTTCCTTCAAATAAATAGTATAGTCTGCAGTTTCATTGTCTCTCTCACTGTCTCCCATCAAGAGTCCCTTTGATGAGTCATGCTCAGGCTACTTATCACCAGAAAGCACTTTTAAAACACAGCACATTTCAAGCTTCATTTACTTGATTGTGCAGTAAAGGAGAAGACCAGAGGGAAAATGGGAAAAGTGGTAGTTCATAGTTCTCAAATTTCAGTTTTATGACATCAAAATCTGACATTAGAAAAGCCATATTATCCCTCCCAACAGAAGAACTTTCTTTACTTCAGAAATTACCATTAGAATGGACTGCCCAGGGAGCTGGTGGAGTCACCAGCCCTGGAAGTGTTCAAGAAGCAACTAGTGCTATTGTTTAGTTGACATGGTGGTGTTCGGTCAAAGGTTGGACTCAATGATCTTAGAGGTCTTTTCAATCTCAATGATGCTATGATTCTTCGATTTTAAGAAATTCAGGCACCAAACTACACATCACAATAAAGTTTTCAGATTTTCATTAAGCAATTGAATTCTTACTAACATACACATTCTGAAAGCAAATCATCAGCTATCATTATTCATTTTCTCTTTGAATGCTCTGATTAGCAGAAAAAAAATGGTTAATTTGTCATTAGAATAATCATAAGGATTTAAAGTTACTACCCTAATTGAGGTGAGCAGGGGAAACTTACTTCTCTCAAAGCTATCGTTGCAAGCAGCCTTTGTACTTGACCTACTCCTCTTAGGGTAAAATATGTAAACCTCAGCTGCATCTCTGCTGCTTCCATAAATCACCTCTTTATGTAGCTGCAGATGGTTGGAAAAGTCATCTTTCCTTTCACAGGCAGTTTCCAAAGCATACATGTGCTGGAAGAAGATTAGTCTTAAATAAAGGGCCAATGTGAACACTGCTCCAGAGGTGAGGATGACTGGGAAGACTGACCACAGTTGAAATAGTCTAAAGATGCCTGCCAGAAGATTTCTTCCATAGCCAGCTTGGGAAGTGTGTAAAAAAGCATCAACTAGTAGAACCTGCTTTTTCAAGGAGTGGAGAAAAGCAATGTTATCTAATGAATTCTGCAGAGCTGAATTTTATCTGTCTCACAAGCACACAGGGAAAGTGAGGTGTAGGTAAGATGCATTGATCAAATCATTTTAATTCCATATTCCTCATTAATATATTGAATTTTACATTATTTAGCTCAAGTAGAGACATTATAAATTTATTACTTTTATCAATCTAGTAGAATTATGGACATATTCCATGCAGTTAACTATCAGTTTTGCAGTTAAAGCACAGACTCAATAGCTTCAATCTCACACAGATGTGAGAAAAACAGCAATCCATTCCAAATTACAGCATTTATTTTTCATAAATGAAATTGAATTTGATGAGGTTTTACAAGTAAATTGGTAGCTAATTTAGCTAGTAATGATAAAATTGTCCTCCTTGCAGAAATTCAGTGGGGGGGTTGGGTTTGGGTTTTTTCCATTTTTGAACCAGATGGCATTATTGAAGTCATTTTGGATAGAAACATATATAGAGATGTATACACTTTGATACATATTTGTCCCAAATATATGTATCAAATGAAAGAGAAGATGGCCAGGAATTCATTGGTTTTTAGAACACAAAAGATAGGAGACAGTCTAAAGACAGCAAAATTTAAACAGAAAGTGAAACTTTCTTATATAAGCTGTAACTTATATGAAACTCATTGCCAAAGGATATTTAAGTGCCCTAAGTAGTAAAATTCCTCATAAAAATAGTAAACAAATTCATGAAAGAATTTTCCATAAAATATCCACCAAAGATAATCTATCAATAAAGTTTTTCAAGACCTATGCAAATATTATATCTGGCATGAAAAGTCCTGGGTTGCTAGAATTCGGAGGGGAAGTTTCAGTCTGTTCTTGTCCTGTATTCATGAGCTCCATAGTGACATTTGATAAAAATGTAGAATTGGAAGAAAATTAACACTTTGGTGTGGCCCAGGTTTTCTGAACTCAGATTTAATTCTTTAAATGTTGCTGAAAAGGCAAACTTATTTTGAAGAGGGGATAAGGTAAAGATTTGATTAAACAATCAGATAAAAAATTGTACCACAACATTTGCACCTTATAGTCTTTATAATAAAAATTTCCTTTTAAATTAGACTGAAGAGTAGCACACTCCTCAGGCAATTCCAC
The DNA here is from genome assembly GCF_000695815.1 of Acanthisitta chloris. Taxonomy (NCBI): domain Eukaryota; kingdom Metazoa; phylum Chordata; class Aves; order Passeriformes; family Acanthisittidae; genus Acanthisitta; species Acanthisitta chloris. Next base: position 72,504 of record NW_008660837.1, read on the forward strand.
ACTCAGTGGCCTGTTACATATGATTTCCATATTCGCTTATTTTAGTGAGCTTGAAATAGACACTGTAGACACTGTCTTCTGTGTGATGTTCCTTTCTTCAGAATGATTTTTTACCTTCCATTACACTTAATAGGGCTAAAATGCAGATTAACTTTCTCTAATGTAATCATTGTCAAAGGCTCTCCATTGTTTTCAGCTGTTAAAAATATAGGAAGAAATTAATATCTTGTCCCTTTTACACCTTTTGAGAAAAATGGGGAAGCTGACTACCTTTTGAAAGAGATGGCTCTATTCTACTGCTTTAACTCTTAAATCCTTTCATATGGGGGTCACTAGAAAAAAAAAAGACAAGAAGAAAGAAAAAAGTGGAAGGGTGTTCAAAAAGAAAATTCTTCAAACATGAGAAACATCTATAACTTTTTAAATACTAGGTTGTTAAAGTTACAACAGAGTTACAAGGGAGGCATGCAGCAGAGAGTAGGGCTCTCCTCTGAGACCTGCCTGCATCCTGACAACCAAACAGCTGTAAAACTGACAGTTCACATCCTTTGCCATATTTTTTGGGTATTCTTGAGACACATTAATATCACGTGGTCTTTAATTTTGTAACTTATTTGATAGGTTTACCTATGTTATTTAAAGACAGGAAAATCTTGCTGGGGGAACAGTAAGGCTGCATCCAGCTTCCTGTTCAGCTAACACCAGAGAAGATCTGGTACCCAGAATGCTATCAACAGCTTTTGCAGGCAGAAAGTGGACTTTGTGTCCCAGAGGCTTGGCTCAGGGCTGTGTTTTACTAATAGGGCTGTCGAAACAAAGGTGGCACCACAGGTCTCTTGCCCTGTCTAGAGTGACTTCAAGGCTGGAGACCTCAACCCATACCCATGGCAGAATGTGGCTGTTCAGCCTGAGGTCTCAGGGCTCTCCTGTACCCCACAGTGTGGGAGAGGGCAACAGCAGCACAACTTGCAAGGAATCAATTCTATACCAGTAGGTTGAGGACCAGGAGTGATAGACAGGAAACAACAGGCTCTTTAGGGCTATCCCAAAGTGCAGATCCCAAGAGACGTAGGGCACAGAAAGAAGAAGAAGCAGGTCTGCTGAAACAGGAATAGGGAATCTTGGAATGGTGGAACCTGGAGTCTCATTACTTCTTGGAGAGGAAGGTGGTGCTTTCTCCTCCTACAGCTATTCAACTGAAATGCAGGTGTAGGGCTACAAGTTCTGACAGGAGAAGCTTTTGCGCTGGCTGTGCCAGATCCACAGACCAGATCAGGGCAACAAAGACTGATGGATGATAGTGGTCAAAGACTTGTCAATACAGGGAAACCATGAGCCAGCAAGGCCTGCTTGTCTCAGAGGCTTGCTGCTTGTTAAGGCCCAGATGTGTGCCATCACAGAGAAATTGCCAAGGCTGCAGTCTTCTTCTCGGTTTTGAAACTAGGACAAGTCTCAACATGTGAGCATTCACCTTTTGTTTATAAAGTTTTCACAAGAAAATAAATTCAGAAAGTTCTAAGGGTGTAAGGCCAGTAACCTCTACACTAAGTTACCTCTTATGAAGAGAAGGGCAATTCCACTATACTCTCTTGCAGCATTCAAGTGAAGTAACAATCCCTCTCCTTCCTGATAGTTTTTTGATGGACTCCATTTCACCAGAGGGATACCACTGTAAAAATCTAACACCACAGGATTAACCTGAATGAATCAATACACTTGAATTTTGACTAATCCATGTGGTTTGTTTGTTCAAATTAAAACTAGTGAGATATACTTTCACTTCAAGCATTCTAAATCAGCTTTAATGCTTCTAAAGAAATACTGTTACATCTGTAACTAGAAACTCTGAAGAAAACATAAAAAATCAGGCCAGACTTATCAAAAGAACTCAGTAACATTGTGAATTGCTCCTCTAGTCAAAATATTTTTAAGTTTCGTTCAGAAATGGAATAAATAAGGTCACAGTTTAAGCTCTCAGCAAGAATGTTAAAACTTTGTCAAGTAATATCTTCTACCATGGGATCACAAAGTAGAAACTTAACCATAAGTCTCTGTGATGATTTCAAGTACTTCCAATTAAAGCATTCATAGAGATTATTGGATAATTTGAAAATAGACACTCAAGGAACTTAAATGGCTAAACTAGCTATTAATGACTTTGATATAAATTCATGAGTCTGATTCATGAGCATTATTTCTAAATATACAAAAGATGTCTGAGGTAAAGCAAACATATAGATTCATATTCCTCTGATCAGAAACGACAAAATGTTCTCCTTTTCCCAGAGTAATCCTTATAAATGAGTCAAGTATATCAGGTGCAGATTTTCATTACACAAACCAATAACTGAGAAATTATCTAAATAAGAGGGTAGGGGAATCATGTGGCTGTGGAAAACCTGGAATATTGTCAAACTAGGGTTTGCAGGTGGGTAGCCTCTCTGAAGGTTTTAGTACCCAAACACTCACTATGTAATTTATTAAAAGGTTGCTCCCAGCTAGTTGGAGACTTTGCCTTTATAGGCTCATGTTCAACAGGAGAGGGAGGCTGGTCACAAATAGTCAGTGTTTGTTACATAAAATGTGTTGTGAATGTACTAAATTTAAAGTAACATGATTTAGATCAACCTACTTGATGAAGAGTCCTCAGAGGTCACTAAAGATTTGATTTTCCAGTTAGCTTATTTTATAGCTAGTGCTTCAGAAGCCATCAAAACTATAACAAGATAGATCAATCAGACTGCTTTTATTGGTCTACTGCGTACAATTCGATATAGGCAACAAGAGCATCCATTGAATCAGACTTTGAAGGAATTTGCACCATACCTTTAACCTTGAGACAACTAGAAAAATCAACAGTTCAATAATTAAACGTGTAAATATGCATATTAATCTGAATAGTATATCTGATTAGAATGTTTTGGGGTTTTTTTAAGATCGTCAAAGTCTATAATGCTGATAATAGTTTTCTCTGTAGGTCTTCAAATCTGCTGCAGTATTTTTATAAAGAGTTGTGAAAGGCTCTCATTTTCAGTTAAGTCAGAATGAAAACTGTGGAGAGGGTTTTTGGTGTAGTTAACTTTGTATTTTAATTATTTAAAAAAATAAAATTATTAAAAAATATATATAACAATATATTCCCATAATTGATGAATTGTTTCCATATGCTATTAGAAAGATTTCGTTTATTCTTAGAAAGTCTGTATGAGTAGTCTCCAAGTGACATGTATGTCAGTTACTGAGATGAAAAACTACAACATTTCAGAAACTCATAGTGTTACACAAGTTTAAAGAGAGCAAAAATATTTTCCATTATACCTGAAGAAATGCAAGGGAGACTGGCTCTACAGTCCTAAGGAGTTTGATGCATGATTTAGTGACAGGAATGGCAACTTATATATTTTTGTTTACCAGGGATATTATTTGTAAATTACTAACCCACATCATGCAAACATTTGCCCTTGCAAACCTCTGACTAGTGACAGTTTATGAGTGAATTCTGCAAGATATGTTCTTCTGTAAGTGGTTTAACAAGGAAGTCTTACAAACAGGTGGGAAAGGAGGATAAGTCTATAGGATCCAGTAATCTTAGCTAGAGATCGAAGTTACCTTAGCTGAATTGAAGTTACCTTAGAGGTATTAGCCTTAAAGTCTAGTTTACAACCTCAAGGTTATTACTTTACTCCAAAAGAAATGCTTTAAAAATGTGAGCTTAGTAAAGTAGCTTATATAAATAAATAAATAACACTCCATGTGTCTGCGGTGCAAATAAGCTACCAGAGTTACATAGACAAGATGAGCTGCTTCCTGCCATGCCCCATACCCGATGATAGCTGTAAACAAAGCTGACGAAGGGCCACTAGAAGAAGAGTTACCCAAGCAAAACATCAAAGACAAATTAAAAGTGAATAGTATGGTGTGGCTACTGCTGGCGATGACATGAATGACAGATACGAAGAGCTACTGAGAGGATTGTCATAAGCTGATAGTGACAGCTAGAAAACTGCTGGAGACTTGAAATTAGTCTCCCATACTACCAAAAAGAAATACTGAAAAAGAGAGTAAGAATTTGCAGTGCAGGATGCGAAACAGATTGTTTGAAAAGATTCAAATTTCAGCTATCACAGTATGGGGCCCTTCTGCATATGAAAGTAACTTTTGTTACAGCAACCACTACTCTAGGAATGCAGTAATTTGGGGAAATCACTAGAGCACTAGTATTGCATAAAGAGAAGTTTATTCTGCTAAGATTTTCTGCTCAAGATATATATATATTCAAGGATATTCTAGAAGAGTATGATCCCTGCAAGAGTTATTTCCTATGATAGCTTCAAACTCTATGATAGCATAGCAATCACACGTCTAAGGGTAAAGGGATGTATGATAGCATAAATATCCCAGGAGCAATCTATGTTTGTCAGAATCCTGTTTCAGTGAAGACCAAAGACTGAGGAGTAGGTAAGATCAATTAAGGGCAGTTAGCAGAAAAGAAGCTGGTAGAAAAGTTAGATTAGCTATGCTGGAAATTGTCTCCATGTTGTCTCAGAGCCTCTGAGGAGAACAGAGGTTAAAAGCTCTAAATCACACACTCTCTTGACTTAACGGAAAGAGCCCTAGAGGCAAAGACAAGAAGTAATATCTGCTCTTATACGATGCTAACATGCTCTCCAAGGATGAAGAGTATTTTGACAGATGTGATCAAGTGAGACACTAGATTGTGCTAAAACCCAGCAGTATTTCTGTGAGACAGCCGTACATCAGATTCCTCCCAGTGAGTCAGGTAGCTGTGCAAGTCATGGAGATTTTTAATGTGCTAGAGAAGAGGTTGATTAAGAAATCACCTTGGGCATCTTCAATTACAGTTGTAAAAATTGCCCAGCGGAGAGTTGTGGCTCCGAGAGTTTTAATTTGTGGAGAGCTCAGAAAAGCTCCCCACTTCCACACATTAGATGTCAGCCACAAATATTTCCATCACTGGGATTTGATTCCTGGCTATCATTTTATTAAAGTAGTACCTAAGGATCCAAGTAAAACCTCTTTTCTCATACACTAGCAACTGTCCCAGGGATTTAGAATGCCCTCTCATTCATGAATATAATGTCATCTGCTAAAATGATAAAATGTACTAACAAAGGAAATAATTGTCCTTTTGTTGAAGAAAGGGAAAAGAAAAGAATAAAATATTATTTAGTGCATTTTTTAAGAGTTACAATTTAGCTTGCATCACCTTTCCAGTAAATACAATAAGTGCAAGCAGATGAAACTTCAAGTCTGAAAACTGATTATTAAAAACGGCTGAGAAATCCCTGTTGAGCTGGAGAAAATATTACTGTTTGTAGGCACAATGATTTGAGGTATCTCTAACAGTTTGCAGTTTCTGGCTGATTTGTTAGACATCAAGACTGGTTCTTGCATTCACTTGGCTTTCAGGCTTTTAATACATATCTGTCCGCCTAAGGATAATAGCCTATTATGGAAGTGTAACACACAACTAAAGAGATAAATGATTAAATCAGATCTTGGTAAAACAGCTTAAGCAAGTTTCTTTCTAGAAAGCTGTTCGGAATTTTAATAGTGGAAGTCAACAGCAATATTACAAAGTGAGGAGGAGTCTGAAAAGTGGTCTTAAGAGAGCCTGAAAGAAGTAACAGGGATGCCCAGGAAAAGTTTAAATAGAGATATATTAGTTGTTTAGCATAAATAAGTTTTAAGTGGAATGAGTTCCATATAGTTATAATACTGTGTGATTTAGTATGCTGTTTGCCTAGCTTTACTTGCTCAGCATGAGCAGCTAGATTAGATGGTGCCTTAGGCTGACAGCTCTGAAAATACATCTAGAGATGTTTTCAGCTGGAAAAGAGTTAATTTGCTTAGCAATTTTCCTGGTAGATGGTACAGTTCTGTGTTCTGTCTTTAGTACAAGAATCTTGGTTACACTGTGATGTTTGGAATGTTGCTCAGTAATGTTTATCTTAATCTAGGGTTCTTTTAGTTTCCCATGCTCTCCCAGAGACCAGGTGCACCAGAAGTACAAACCAGGTGATCAGGAGACTATAGCCTCCAGAAGAAGCTGAAACTCCTCACAATAACAGTGAACATCTACCTGCACAGACATGGAAAGAACCCAATAAGGTGTAAGAAGGTCCCAGACCAAAATCACCATTGGACCGAGAGGCGTGTACAAGGCACATGAGGGGCAGGTCCATAAATCATAAGGGTATAATTCCACAGAGATTACTTTGTTCTGGGTGCCTTCTCTGCATGAAGAATTTTATTTTTTTACATTTTTACTGACTAATGGCAAAGGCTCCAAAGATATTAAATATTACCAATTCACCTTCTGACATATCAAAATTATAATATGGCTGACTTTTGGGTTGTGGTTCAGATTTTTTATTAATTGAAGTAATAAACTGATATGCCTTAAGAATGAAATGATAAAGGACATATGGAAGCAATTGATAACAAGGAACTCAGAATGCTGACTGTATGTACAATAGAGAATTATAGACTACATCTGCCATGTTCTTTGCAAAGTAAACTCAGATATTGATTCCACACTGAAAGATTTCCGAGTGGAATTTCCCCAGTAGTATAGCTCAAATTTTACTAAACTTACTCTAAATTAGACTTGACTAGGCACTGCAAGTACAGATGATGATTTTCATATTACCATGGATATCAAGAACATCTAAGATCTTAAAATGCTGAAAAAAAGTCAAAAATTTTGTGCCTCAAGCAAGCATAAACTAAAAGTTGTCCAGAAGTATGGCAGAAAGAAACAGTCACCCACTGTGACCCACACAGAAAAGTAGAAATTGGTAACTGCTTGTTCAGTCCTTTAATGAGTTCACTAAACAAGGGATGAACTGTGAAGTAAAAACAACTGTTGGTGAAGCTATTCAAGGCATATAAAACAAAGGTCAAATGCAAAGAGCTGCAGAGGACCCTACAGCTTTGGCTGACTGGGTGCTAAATAGCAGATGAAATTCAGTACAGGTAAATTTAAAATTATAATAAAACAATCCCAATTCTATACATAAAATAAAGATCCACCATCACTTAGAAATCTGATTTCAGAATAGTAATTGACAACACTACGAAAGTGTTAGTTCAGTGCTAAGTGATCAGAAAAATAATCAGATCTTAAATATAAAAGCTTGCAACAAAACGAAACATTGCCAGGTTACTGAATCAATCCATAGCTCACGTCCATTTTAAGCATTATGTATAAATCTGGTCCCATCTAGTCTCAAGCAGAGATAATCAGAATGGAATCTTCTGAACGAAAAACCACTGTACAGACTAGGTCTCTTCAGCTACAATAAGAGGTAGCTAAGGGGCATATGGCAAATTATACAAAGTCATGAACAGCAACCAGTACCATCTCTTCCAGCCACGGAAGTATTGTAAGTATTGTTACAATATGTAACAAGAAGTTAAGCTAATTCCTGGACACGTAGGAAAACCATTAAGGGTCTGGGTTTTTTTCCAAAGCTTATTAAACGAAGCTGACAGCTTCTATTGTAGCAAGAAATGCCACAAAAGCCTCTAAAGAGACATTTAGTTTTATGTTTGGGTTTTTCGAAGTCTGAAAGGCGGATAAGAGTAGCATGCAAGTTTATAGCTGAGGTAACACATACAATTTTTCTTGAACAATAAATTGCATTTCCATAGTAACTGGTAAGATTCATGTAAACAGAGATAACCTTGAAAATCTACAGTGTTTTTGGAAGGTAATTTATCTCACTTGGCTTGAACACTTACCTTAAGATGGGAAGAACAAACTCTTCTTCAATGGTGTAGACTATGGCAGTGATGATTAGCCTCAGTTAATCACCTGACTTCCGGTCTACTTGTATGATAAATGCTGGCCTAAATCAAAAGTCTGAAGAAAATGAAGTATAAAACAGAGGTGTGCATGAGTGACTTATGATGTGATATTTAGAAAAAATATTTATTTCCTGCATATATGTGATAAATTACTATGCCTACATACATGGCAGTCTTTACTAGATACAGCAACACAAAGTTCACCTGACATTTCAGCCAGCAAAGGTGCTTGCACAGATGGAACATGCACTCTACAGCAGTATTGAAAATTCAATCCAAACCTATTGTGACACTCATACACAGCTGTAGAAAAAGAAGTAGAAAGACTGTGATAACTCAATGCTGCTTAGGTCCATATCCTTTTGCCAATAAGCTTAACTTCCCAAAAGGCATGAAGAACAATATTAACTGAGGAATAGAAGCATGTCCTGGGCTAATTTTATTGTTCTCTGTACAAGCATATGAGCAAATATAAAAGGAATGTAAAGAGAAGTTTATGAGACAGCTCATAGCATTTGAAGAACCTTAGTTGTTCTATTTAAATGGATCCCATTTGATTTAAAAAACATCATTAACCATCTGCAATTTGAGTGCTACAAGCAGAGCCACATGAAGATACACTATTTGTTGAGATAAAGAGGTAGAATTGTTGACTCATTAATTCACTATTTTAAGATCTTAAAATAGATCTCTGGGCCTAGAGGGGAGCCAAAGAGGGTCTCTGTTTGGAACTGCAGTGATACGACAGGGAGTATCAGATTTAAATTGTAGGAGGGGAAATCTGGGCTGGATATTAGGAAAAAGATTTTTACCGTGAAGGTGGTGAGACACTGGAACAGGTTGCCCAGGGAGGTAGTGGATGCCCCAACCCTGGCAGTGTTCCAAGCCAGGCTAGATGAGGCTTTGAGCAACCTGGTCTACTGGGGAGGTGTCCCTGCCCATGGCAAGGGGGGTTGGGACTAGATGATCTGTAAGGTCCATTACAACCCCTAAAATTCTATAATTCTATGATTCTAATAGATGCTGTCATTAAAAAAAAATATTAAACTTATTTAAAACAAACTAAAACTAAAACAAAACCAAAAAAAAACCCAAAAAACCCCCACCAAACCCCACACTAAACACCCACAAGAAAAAAACCCCCCACAATTCCAGAAAACAAGTTGCCTACCTACCTTTCAAAGTCTGGCAATACATAGATGTTGGTGATATATTTATTGTATGATGAATATTCCTTTTCAAATTTTTTAATAATAGTGAAATACTACTAGTTCAACCTCTGTTAATATTAAAGTGATATCAAAGTCTAGATCTGCATGGGAAAAATTCTAAAATTCATACCAAGTGACTAGAAGAATTCACATTCAGCAAGAGCAAGAAAAAGATTTTAAAAAATACTTTAGAAGTGTTGTGTCTGACACAGGTATCTGACAGGTCTAGGCATATAGCATGTAAAATCTAAAAGCTGCTGGAGTAGAGCTAAATGTTGTTACCCAAGCTGTCATAACTGTATTGCAGTTTAAAGATATTTCTTGACAAGAAAATTGAGAAAGCTGTCTGGCTAGTAAACTAAAACCTTCTTCCTCTTTTACTGGCCAACTAACAGATACAGTTTAGGTCACAGATGGTGTTTTTCACTTTTTCGTGTCCACACACATCTTCAGGACAAGCACTTGCTTTCTTTATCACTAGAAGTGAAAAGTACCACTATCCTCAAATCACTGTTTATTTCAAAAGGCAAAAACCTTGTGAGTGGGTAAGGTTCAGAAGTACAGTCTGTTTTTTAATGATCTCATAGTTTAAGATGGTAGTGCATTTTATTGTGGAAGATGCTATTATGTGATTACTTTCTCTTGGAGAGATTTTAGAGAAGTAGAAATATCATGAAAAAGAAAATATATATGAGTATGACTGTAAATTAAAAAAGACAGAATATGTAAGTATTTATTGATTTAGGTCTGAGTTAAATCTCTCGAGTGGGTTCAATATTTCATTTACAAAGGCCACTTATTTCTTCCGTTTCCTTTGCAACACACAAGACTGTTTATTTTGTCTCCTGTGCTCCCTGCAAGGGGTCTCTGCTCAGCACAGATGTCTCTCAGGAGTGTCAGCAAGTGCTGCTCTGGCCAGCATGCTCTGTTGAACATGTGCCTGCTGGGCCTTTCAAGGGTCCCTTCAATCAGGGCAGCACAGAACCAGCATCAAACTCTAAAGGTCATCTCTGATCTCCTGAATGTGTGTTTTCAAACTTTAAAATTCTGGACTTATTATCAAGAAGTGTTCATCACTACAGCACTGGTTTCAGAAAAGTATGTCTCCAGAATGTTTAACTTAGAGGAATTTTCCACTTCTCCCTTTTTTTTTTCCCCCAAATCAATGCTCACAGGTGAAGTTGAACAAATTCATTTTCATTATTACTGCAAAGAGTAACTGGTTGACAACATATTATTTGAACTAAATGATGTTTGGTGAAACTTGGTATAAGGTGCCCATGAGAAAATACATAAAGCAACCTTTCAAAAACCAGAAGCCATGCATGAGACCAACGGGATTCTGTAACAATCTGTGGAAACAAATGCATATGTTTTCCAAGAGTGAGCTCAATGTCAGGGGAGCTCAACAAGTGTATTGTCCTGGTTTTAGCCAGGATG
>NW_008660838.1:0-1448 GCF_000695815.1 Acanthisitta chloris
TTTTTTTTTTGGGTCGTTTTTGCATTATTTTCCTCTTTTTTTTGTATTTTTTTATTTTTGCCTGGTTCGAACCAGAATGAAGTTGCTTTCTTTCCTTTTGTTGTCCTCTTGCTTCAAGCAAAAGCAGCGAGGTCAGTGCTCAGGGAGGGTTTGCATGATGCCATGAAAAGGACGGACGCACACGCACGCGGAGACACACGCTCACGGAGAAACCAGCCTGAGGGGCATGGGGAGGGAAATGGGAGGTTCTGGGGGGGGGGGGATTGGGGTCCTGGACACCCATGGGTGCTGCTAGAATGGGGTTGTACGAGGAATGGACCTCTCACAAATCTGGGATAACCTGATCCCAATGGGATGGGTGTCCTGGAAACCCATGGGTGCTGCTAGGATGGGGTTGCATTAGGTATGGACACCTCAACTCTGGGATAGATTGATCCCAGTGTCCTGGACACCCATGGGTGCTGCTGGCATAGGTTTGCACCAGGAATGGATTCCCCACTCTGGGATAACTTGATCCCAGTGTCCAGGACACCCATGGATGCTGCTAGGATAGGGGTGCACCAGGAATGGACTTCCCTCTCTGGGACAGCTTGATCCCCGAGGAATAGGTGTCCTGGACACCCATGGATGCTGCTAGGATAGGGGTGCACCAGGAATGGACTTCCCTCTCTGGGACAGCTTGATCCCCGAGGAATAGGTGTCCTGGACACCCATGGATGCTGCTAGGATAGGGGTGCACCAGGAATGGACTTCCCTCTCTGGGACAGCTTGATCCCCGAGGAATAGGTGTCCTGGACACCCATGGGTGCTGCTGGCATGGGTTTGCACCAGGAATGGACTTCCCACTCTGGGACAGCTTGATCCCAGAGGAATAGGTGTCCTGGACACCCATGGGTGCTGCTAGAATGGGGTTGTACTAGGAATGGACCTCCCACAAGTCTGAGATAACTTGATTGCAGTGGGATGGGTGCCCTGGACACCCATGGGTGCTGCTAGGATAGGGTTGCACTAGGAATGGACCTCCTCCCCAAGTCTGGGATAACTTGATCCCAATGGGATGGGTGTCCTGGACACCCATGGGTGCTGCTAGAATGGGGTTGTACTAGGAATGGACCTCTCACAAATCTGGGATAACCTGATCCCAATGGGATGGGTGTCCTGGACACCGAGGGAGTTGCATTAGCTACAACCCCCCAACACCTTTTCACCCACACGTGTGTGTCCCCAGGAGGGTGAGGATGACACTTATCACCCTTCCACCCCCCAACAGTGAGGTGAAGGGTCTGCAGGTCCTCCCATGGGTGCAGGCAGGAGAGAGGGTGACACATCCACCCCCGTGTGAGCACAGGGATGGGTGTGAATTGGGAGCTGCAGAGGAGGGGACAGGGCTGGAGGAGAGGGGAGGACAGAGCTGGAGGAGAGAGAGGGGGAGATGTGTCCCCCCCCCC
>NW_008660839.1:0-1290 GCF_000695815.1 Acanthisitta chloris
CCCTAACCCTAAACCTAACCCTAGCCCCTAACCCTAACCTTAACCCCTAACCCCTAACCCTAATCCTAACCCTAACCCTAACCCCTAACCCTAACCCTAACCCCTAACCCTAACCCTAACCCTAACCCTAACCCTAACCCTAACCCTAACCCTAACCCTAACCCATAGATCCCTTAACCCCTAACCCTAACCCTAACCCCTAACCCTAACCCTAACCCCTAACCCTAACCCTAACCCCTAACCCTAACCCTAACCCCTAACCCTAACCCTAACCCCTAACCCTAACCCTAACCCCTAACCCTAACCCTAACCCCTAACCCTAACCCTAACCCCTAACCCTAACCCTAACCCATAAACCCTAATCCTAACCCCTAAACCCTGCTGGACTCAAAGTGGAATCTTCTCCTACCTAAACTGGATTTCATCCTCCAATACTGCTGCTGATCCTTGAGAAGCATCTTCCTGCAGTATCAAGCTGGTATGTTCTCCACCCAAGCCTCAATTTCATCTCCCCACACTGCTGCTGAGGCCTCCAAAGTGGTTCCTGCACCCCCAAACTGGAATATTCTTCATCTAAACAGGGATTTCATCCCCGTGAACTGCTGCTGAACTCTCCAAAGTGGTTTCCTGCAGCCACAAACTGGCATGTTCTCCCCCCAAACCTGGATTTCATCTCCCCACACTGCTGCTGATCCCTGCAACATGGGTTCCTGCAGGCTCAAAGTGGAATCTTCTCCCTCCAAACTGGGATTTCATAACCCCACACTGCTGCTGAGCCCTCCAAAGTGGCTATTTACATTGGAGATGCTGACAACATGATGCCTGGTGCTCTGACTGTTACTGTAAGAAACAGGCTGATTAAATCTGCCCCACCAGGATATAAGAGTTTGATACTGAAATTTGTATAAACAGAGGGGATTGAAGAAAAGCGACAGGAGATTGCCTATTTCTAAAACATGTGCTCAGGAACTACTCAGCCTATGGCACCTCCCACCCCCCAAACCTCAGCAGGACTCCAGCTCTGCTTGTGGGGAGGGTTCCCCTGCAGCTCGGTCCACTGTTGCAGGGAGAGGGAGGATTGGGAGCTGCACTCTGACTTGTATCCTTGGAAAGAGACTAGGGAAGTAGCTCAGCATAATAAACAAAAGTGAAATGATGGCCAAGCTCTGGTGCAATGGGTGGGAAGGGATCAGCAGCCCCATGTGAAGCTTCAAATCTTTTGGAAAAACCTGTCCTCACAAACTTGAAATAAGATAGGGAACCTCCCAAGATGATCTCAGTTATGATTGT
>NW_008660840.1:0-921 GCF_000695815.1 Acanthisitta chloris
CCACAGAGGGGAGAGGAGCACTGGTCCCCTCGTTGTGCAACAAGAATTAAGATGTAGAATTGTATACGCATGTACACATACATATTATTATATGCATATATATTTAATTCTACATATCAACATTACCTATACATGTCTACACATACTTTTTTAGGGATGGATAAAATGAGACTGGACGTGGCACCTAGTGCCATGGTCTAGTAACGATGGTAGGGTTGGACTCAATGATCTTTGAGGTCTCTTCCAACCTGGTTGATGCTAATATTCTATGATTCTTTATGGAAAGGGTGGTAAAATCCTGGATGCTTTAACTTTTGCTCAGCCCTGATCAGGCAGATGAATTAGATGATTGTCGTAGGTCCCTTCCAACTGAAATATCCTATTCTATTCTAGGCACAGTCACATTTGCCCATCCCCCAGGGACAAGTGCCACTCATCCATTGATTTGCTGGTGGCTGACATCTAGAATAAAATTTAAAATGTGACCTAGTTTATTTATCAGAGGAAAAGAGTAGCAAGTGACAGGACAAGAGGAAACAGCCTCAAGTTGTGCCAGGGAAGGTTTAGATTAGATATTAGGAAAACTTTCTTCACTGAAAGGGTGATCAGGCATTGGAACAAGTTGCCCAGGGAAGTGGTGGAATCACCACTCTGGAAGTGTTCAAAAAACCTGTGGATGTGGCACTTGGGGACATGGTTTAGTGGTGAACATGGCGGTGCTAGATTAATGGTTGGACTCAATGATCTTAGAGGTCTTTTCCAACCTTAAAATTTATATGATTCTATGATAAGATGCCAGAAGCTGCCCCATGTCAGATAGCAATTTCCAGCTGGCTCCATAATGGACCCATTGCTGGCCAAAGCTGAGCCAATCAGCAAAGCTGGTGGCACCTCTGTGATAACATAAGAATAAGAAAGGGG
>NW_008660840.1:936-4037 GCF_000695815.1 Acanthisitta chloris
AGCTGTGAGAGAGGAGAGTGAGAAAAATGTGAAACAACCCTGCAGAAAACCAAGGTCAGTGAAGAAGGAGGGGGAGGAGGTGCTCCAGATGTCAGAGCAGATTCTGATGCAGCCCATAAAGAAGACCATGGTGAACAAGGTTGCTACCCTGCAGCCCATGGAGGTCCATGGTGGATCAGATATCCATCTGCAGCTTGTGGAGAGCCCACACATGAGTAGGTTCTTAGCAGAAACTGTGGCCTGTGGAGATGACACCACACAGAAGCAGGTTTTTTGGCAGGAACTGCAGCTTGTGGGGGACCCACACTGCAGCAGTTTGTTCCTGAAGGACTGTACCCCATGGAATGAACCCATAACGGAGCACTTCTTTAAGAACTGCAGCCCATGGGAAGGAGCACATTGGCAAAATTCATGAAGGACTGTATCCCATGGGAGGAACCCAACAATAGAGCAGGTAAATAGTGTGAGGAAGGAGCACCAGAGGCAAAGCGTTATGAACTGACCACAATCCCTCCTATTCCCTATATGCCCTGCACCACTTGGAGGGAAAGGAGAAGGCAGAAGTCTGTAATGAAGAAGTGAAGCTGAGCCTCAAAGAAGGGAGAGGGTGATGGGAAGATGTTTTTAGCTTTGTCTTTGTTTCTCACTATCCTACTATATTTGTAACTGACAATGAATTAAATTAATCTCCTTTTGCTCATGATGGTAATTGGTGAGAAATCTCTCTGTTCTTATCTTGACCCATAAGCTTTTTCATCATATTTTCTCCCCATGTCCTGCTGAGGAGGGAAAGGGAGAGAGCAGCTTGGTGGGCACCTGGCAGCCAGCCAAGGTCAACCCATCACAGACTCCAATGTTTTAGCTATCACTGAACAGTGCTTGCAGAGCAGGGAGCAGTGTCAAGCCTTTCTCTCCCCCTGCCCCCCAATGTGAGCAGGCTCAGGGAGGGCAAGTTATAAGGAGGGGAGAAAGCTAGGACAGTTGACCAAAATTGACCAAAGGTATGTTCCAAACCACATGACATCATGGCTCATCAGTGAAAGCTTAGGGAAAGGGGACTCATGAAAAAGGTTCATGCATTAACCATCAACTGCTGCCACAACTCCATGCTCACAGGTCCAATCAATAGTGAGGCTAGCATGTATTCCCAATAGGCACAAACAAACACATATATACAGACACACAACAGAACACAGATCAGCAGAGACAAAAAAGAGCACTTATAGAAACACAAACAGCATCAGTGACCTCATCCTGTTCTCTTTGGCAGATCAGAAAACAAAGTCTCTTAATCAGAAATATATTTATGTACAATGTGGATCCTCCAGTAACTGGCTCAGACTGCCCAGTAGCTGGCCCTGGATCCCCACTCCCCTTAAGTGCTGCTGCCTGGACATGTGATCCCCCCCAAGGATGTAGCTCTACTCCAGCTGATGGTAGACTCCCCTTACACACAGCAACACATGGACATATACACACAGAATGTATTCCTCTAGTAACTGGCCTTTGTCTGCCCAGTAACACTTTGTCTACTCATTAACTGGCCCTTAGACCCTCTCAGCTCCAGTTTTCTCATGCAAAGACACACACACACACACACAAAAATGAGTCTTAGCCAACTTCCAGGCCAAACTGTCTTGCCTGTAGTTGCCCTAGACCTCCTGGTTCCTCCAGTAGCCAACTCCTCCAGTTGTATCACTCAGAGTCACACACATATTTCTGCCTCCTCAGCCACTTATCCTACTCCTTGGCATAGTTCAACTTGATGCTCTCTGGTGATCACACACTGACATATACCTTCACGTGCTCCAGTTGATGGCACTGTAGACCCATGGGCCCCTATTACCCATAGTCTGACTACTTGCTAACGCCCAATTTTTACTCAATTGAGTCTCTCTCCTGTTGCTGGCATCACAGACACATAAGCCCCATGACTCATGGTCTGACTCCAGCTGCTGGCACTTCAACCTCTGTGTTGGGTTGATGCTGACTGGATGCCAGATGCCCTTGTCGTGGTTTAACCTCAGCCAGCAGCCAAGAACCACGCAGCTGCTTACACTCCCTCCTCCCCGCTCCCCGCGCTACCCCCCCCAACCCGGAGGAATGGGGAGGAGAACAAATAAACTAAAATATGTGGGTTGAGATAAGGACAGTTAAATAATAATACAGAATAGAATGAGCTACAATGCTACTAGATAATGAAAAAACCAAAATCAGTGATGCACAATACAATTGCTCAGCACCCGCAGACCGGCGCAACCCAGAACCTCCCCCCGGATCGGCCCCTTCCTGCTTGTAAACCCGGGCATGACGTGCCATGGTGGGGAATATCCCTTTGGCTAGTTCAGGTCACCTGTCCCGGCTATGGTCCCTCCCAATTTCCTGTGTATCTTCTCACTGGCAGAGCATGAGACACAAGCAAGAAAATGTCCTTGGTTTATGATAAACACAATCCAGCAAAACCAAAACAACAATGTATTATCACTCTGAATTCAAAACACTGCACTACACTAGCTTAGCAACTGAGAAAACTAACTCCATCCTGGCTAAAACCAGGACAGCTCTCTAAGCTGCTCTATCACTCCCTCTCAGATGAACAGGGGTGTCAAGACCCAGAAGCGGGTGTGATGTTCATTATAAATTCTTGTCAGGCTGAACAAAGACACCAGTCCATGTGTCAGGGAACTTTTATCCTTTATTATATAGTATCCTTGAATCCAGCAACTAGTCCACTATGTAGTTGTAGAAGTGTTGGCTAACAAGCTCTTAACTTTTACAGCAAACTTTAACAAGCTCCCAACTCTTGCAGCAACCTTCATTACAGAGTAATAGGTAGAATATGATAGCCGCACTTGCCAAGATAAAACAAGAGAGGAGACAATAAAGATGGGAAAATGAGAAAGTGAAGGGAAAAAATCATCAGTCTTTAGATCCTGCATCAGTCCTGCTGCCATGGATGGTCCGGATCTGGGGTCAACAAAAGCCCTTCACCGATCCATTTCCTTTTATAGTTTTCCTAGTATGTGCCCCTTACTTTTCATGCCATATGCTAATGCTTGAGCCATATGCTAATGCGCTGTCGTGGTTTAACCCCAGCCAGC
>NW_008660841.1:0-40355 GCF_000695815.1 Acanthisitta chloris
TATATTTATCCTTTCTTATGATTCTTCCGGAGAACACTATTGTGAAACACTGGAATGAGTTGCCAAGTGAGACCATGTAATTTCTGTTCTTGGGTATGTTCAGAGCTCCGTTGCATAACCTCATCTAGTTTTGACCTACTATTTGTAACAGGTTGGCTGAGATGACCTCTAGAGGGGCCTTCCAACCTCCATGATTCTTATTCTACAAACACCATTGATATGATGATGTGAAATTTTTGAAAGTCTACAATTGGAGCAACACTATACCTGAGTTTCTAATCTGTCAACTGGGTCATACTGCAGAAAGCACCCAGAGGCTAGGATTATTCCTGCAGTTTGTTATATGATTGTATTTGATGTTGCAGTCATGAACTTCTGAATAACCCTGTTTTCTTGAACACTTTAATTCACTCTAATAATCAAGTAGAAAATCTTTATACAGATTGTGTCCTTGGGGGGTATATGCACAAAGGTATCTTGTCATCACTCTTCATTAAGAGAACATAATCCTCAGGAGTACTTTCTTTTGTCACTCATACTAAATAGATGTCATCTGTAGTAGACATGGAAAGCCTTTTGATATAACACTAAACTAACAACCTGTTTAGAGCTTACTTGCATTGACATGAAAGACCAAAACTAGATAGACTGTTTTTTCTTGTTAGCAGAGTCTTGTCATTACGGGTATTCATAGTAAGGAAGACCATACAAAAATCATTCACTTAGAAATGTTTCTAAGATGCATCTCTTCCATAATGGAAGTATTGTAGAAGGTTTCAGGAGCTCTTGGATCAAATTCTGTTCATTTGCAAACTGTACATTTCTAACTGAGATTTTTCACTGAGAGGAACACTGCCTGCTTTGGAGTTCGAATCCTGGGCTGCATCAAAAGGAGTGTGGCCAGCAGGTCAAAGGAGGTGATTCTTCTCCTCTACTCTGCTATTGTGAGCCCTCGCCTGGAATACTGCATGCATTTCTGGTGTCCTCAACATAAGAAGGACATGGAACTGTGTGAAAGCAGAAATTAATCAGACCAATAAAGGAAAAATTATGCTATAGAAAAAGGAACCTGGAATCTTTTTACACAATTGGCAAACAGGGCTGAAGTATGTTACTGGTGAGAAAGGTAATGTTTTACTCCATGGAATGCACACTCAGGATCACACGATGTGTGGCATAGACAGCACTATGAGCCTTCTCTTTTGTCTGATGCTGGAGGAGCAGCTGCACTTGTTTGCAACTTATCTAGGGAGGTATCTAGGAAAGGTTTTTTGCTCTTTGATACAGATGGATCAAGATTTCACCCCTAGGGGACACCTCTATGACAAAGATATTCCTGAACCTGAATAATTGAATTGAAGATATTTCATAAATCATAGCAGTTGTTCTAGAAAACATATTATTTCAGACTCCCTTCCAAATAAGACTGCAAGAACAGGCTTCTTATATGTCAAGTCTTGCGTTTGTCTAAAGTGAAACAGGATTTAATTTGGCTTTCTGCCTGCTTAACATTGGTGTTTAAATGGAATGAGTCACCCCAATTTTCCCATTACTCCCCTGCTTAGAAATGAGGTTAGTGCTGAGAAATAAAGATTTATATATCATAATCTGGTTTTGGTTTTCTAATGCACAGTTCCTTTGTTTTCATACCTAGATTCACCATAGAAACTGAGACATCTAAAAAGCTCTAAATTCAAACAGAATGCTATACATACTGCTGAGTCCACAGTGACTCCAACCTTGATAATCACAGAGCTGTTGAATATGATATAGACAGCTTTGGTACAAAGTGTACTCTGTGGATAAATAAGAATTTTGTGTCAGTAAGGGAGTACTTAATGCACTTTGGACAGATAATCTACTCAGAATTCTGCTATTGAAGTTTCGGAAATGAGAAATATTAGCTCTTATTTTTCCTAAAGGAAATTATCCTTTAGATAATAAACTGGTTAGATTTCATTTTGTTAGGGGTCTCTCTAATATGAAGATATTTAAATTGTTTTCCTGCACATTCCAAGACAACACATTAACCATCAAACTGTTCTTTTATTGAACGAATAAATTTATCTCCTATAGAACTTGATATGCCATACTGAAAATATTTACAAGTTCAAAATGCAAAAGTAAATTAGAAAATGAATGATTAAATGGGGCTACTATAAAACAATGATTTTATAACACTTCCCCCATCAAACCACTTAGTACCAGGATGAAAGTAGATTCCTCTTTACTACACCTTCTCAGATATAGTCTTTTATATATAGATATGATGGAGAGTCTTGTATGTTTTTGAAGGGGCCGACTCCAGCATCTCATTGGGTTTGTGTCTGCAGGTCAGTTTTATTACTGGCCATAGGCACTCTCATTCCTCCCACTGAAAGATTATGCCCTCTTTTGCTCCTTCCATGACTTTATGCCTTTTTTACTTTTGGTTCTATTCTGTCTTCCACTAATTATTTCTTCCTGTGTCCTAACATTATTTGAATGTTAACTAAACACATACCCAAATCTAGAGTTTCCAATGTTGTTGCTAAGACAAAGTTAGTCTTATATGGTATTACTGACACTGCTGTCTAGGGGCAGCCCAATGATGCCCAGCCATTAATAAGCTCATACTTGTTACACATTCACTACCTTAGGGATTTTAAGACACATTGTTCTACTTTAGCTTTGATTCCTCTACTTGGTTCTAATTAATCACAAGCATTTTCTTAATTTTTGTGCTGTCTGCATACCAGAGCAAGAGTGTGGCATGTTTTCCAGATTCTGCTTTTGTGCTCATACAAAAATTCTTACTCTTGAATTGTTTTAAGTGCTTTCCAGGCTCCCTGCAGATGTCTTAGCTAGTTAAGAATGCTCTACTGGGACCTCTTGTTCACAAATACAGAACAAGTGAGCAGTTTCTGTTAATCATTTTGACTACAGAAAAAAGAAACATCCTCTTCAGTGCATTTCAGTCAAGGTCCCTTTTCCTACTATCTTCTCCTCATGGGAGTATACAACATGCATAAATAATTTGTACCTCAACCAAGACAAATTGTGCTGTGTTGAAGTCCAGATTTAGCAGGAAGGGAAGACAACTGTTTTGCTGTCTCTCCTACTCATTTCCTATATTATAGCCAATGGTGTAATAAGCAAAACTGTCTTTTAGGTACAAACCTCTTCAGGCAGAGGAAGGGATTACTCATTTCCTGCTTTGGCCAAATTGCTTAATTAATTAGCTATTGTGTCCATGGTGAAAAAAAAAAAAAAAAAAAGAAAAAGTGGGCACTGTCTTATCTTTAGCTGTCACTACAAAGTTTATGTGAGAAATCCTAAAGGATTTCAAAGCTCATTTGGGGATTGAATTAGAATTTTAACAGGATGTACTCTCAGCCCTTTTTCCCACAAGGATACATTGCTGGCTCCTAGTACTGGCTTTGGCAAGGATAGGTAACTTTTTTCATAATAGTTTGTATGGTATTATGCTTTAGACTTATGACGCCTATTTATTAAGTTCAGAGACATGAAGGTTGTGTCACCTTTTGAAAAACCACAAGTTAGCAAGAAAAGGAGAAAAGCATTGTGTCTTCTTGAAAGGGGAAAACAGACCCATCTTATACTTGCAGAATATGTTATTAATTTCATCCAGATCAAATCCCCTGCTCAATTTTCTTCTGAATACCATTGTCCTTTGAATAACTTCTCCTCAGGTAAGTTTTAGAGCAAGACTAAATACGAGTCTCTGAGAAGAAGTGTGTGATTATGGAATGCACTATTGTATAAAATCTGTGCAACAAAGAAACCATTTATCAAGGCAATAGCATCTTGGTCTTTTTTACAGATAAGAATTAAAGCTAAAGTTGAACTAGAAAAAAATTTTGTACATTATATTGCCTTGTAAAGGATTTCTTTGGCAAAATAAACAGCCTAATTCTGCACTGTTCAAAGAAAACTACAAAAAATGCTTTCTGCTTTCAAAATAGTTTATGAATTACTATTCTACAAGATATCTCCTGCACCCTTAACAATTCAGTAGAATGTAAAGAGAAAATCCACCCCCATCTTTCCCACTAAACTTATCAATTTATCCTTACACCATGATGATTAAAGCAAAATATGGAATTCTGAGCAGTCCATATAACTATGCTTCTAATATAACATGCAGCAACACTTTATTTTTATATAGAATTTTTTTCTTATAAAAACCCCAGGATATTTCTGAGAAAATGTAGTTGCCATGGGAAACAAAATGACAGATTTGGGATACTCATCTGAGCCAGGAAGTTGCTTCTGCTTGGAGGTGTGCTGGTTAGGTAAGAGCAACTCTAAGATACTACTGCTTCAAGAATGGAATGCCATCTTTTGATCTCAGAATTCATGTGAAGATCACACCTTACTCCAGAGTTAGCCCAAATTAAACACATGGCATAGACTAGTAATAGATTATAATTAGGCAATTTACTTCACTATATATTTTCAGGTGCAGCTGAAAACAATGACCAGAACACTTCCCCTGAGGCAGGTAAAGTAAATAACAAATATCTGGAGGGGAAAAAAACCTTCACCAAACAACATTATGGATCACAAATTACGTTGAACAGGTAATAAAAGACTCTAAATCATGTCATAAGTCCAGCATGGTTAGAAAGATAAGAAAAATAATTGTCTGGAGCATCATTTCAGAAAACAATTTATTTAAACTAGGTATTCTATATGTCTTAGAAAAATGTGGTGGAAATAGAAGCAAAAGTGAAAAGCCTGTTGCAATACCTGCAACGTTTGATATTTTTAAGGTGTTCTGTTAGTTTCCATTTTTTGATTCTTTTAACAACATTGAGCTCTGTTTCGTCTGAAACTACTCCTAATAAAAGAATATTGATTCTGTGACAGCTATCAAATCATTCTGTAATACTATGGTTCATCATTCTTCCTTTTGTTGAAAGAAGTAAAACTTTAGTGAAAACTTTGCAGTTAGAGTGTATTCTGAAGTTCTCGGCATTTTCTTTCTCATCAGCTTTGCCTCTTCAATGCTGCCCAGGCTCCTGATGTGAAGAAAGTCAGATGTGGAAATGGCAATTAAGGCACATTGAAATGTAGAAATAATTTGTTGGGTGCAGTTTTCATTATTTTTAAACAGCTTGCTGCAACTCTAGTTTATTAGGAATGCAAGCTTATCTGTCAGCATATTGAAATGATTTGTGCAAAGTGTGTGCCTTGAAAGACTGCAGTAACAGATTGTCAATTTTGTGTAAGGTAGAATTTCAAATAGTGCCTCAGATGAAATAGGGTTATGAAGGCTAGCATCAAAGTAAAGCTGACATTTTATTTTTTTCCTCTTACATTACTTTCTAATGTACTTTCAAATCAAGGAATGAGAAAATTGTATAAATGGACCCATCAAGTTATGGAACTCAGTTCTTGTTAGAAATTGGTTCCCATAAAAAACCCTGAGTTTCTCAATTTTCTTTAGAAAGCCATTTCCAAATCAGAGAAATTTAACTAATGAAATATAATCAACAAACTCTTTGGAAAAACAAAACCAAAGGAATTAATAATTAATTAATTTTTCAGACTGTTTACAGAAAATTAGTAGAGTTAAATTAGAAATATCAGTGGAAAACAGAGTATTTAAATTTTTTATGAAGAATAACTTTACTCCTTATACCAAATCCCGAGGGAATTGGAGGGTTTGTTCCAGATTTTTTTCTCAGTTTGAATTTGCCTGACTGCATGATCTGAACCTAATCTGAATCAAGAAATGTAAAAGGCTGGAGACCAATAGTAGTAGTAGTAGTAATAACCTATATTCTTGTTTTCAAAGCATTAAGTTTCAAAACGAACAAAGTATTTCCCAGGATACCTTCCAGGTTAGTGTTTGAGATACAACTGTTATCTGTTTCCCAAGCATGTGCTTTAACTGAAGTATATGGCACACACAAGGTGTGGTCACCTCAGTCCACATCTATCCATCGCACAGCAGATTTTTCTATATTGTCTTCTTGATGAGAGAACAGATGAAAGACAGGATGAGTAAGTAGCTTTTACTTCATTAAAAATGAAAAGTGTTCATATTTCAGAAGCTAGGGAAAGCAGAAGATAATTTTATTATAGTATTACTGATGATACCTTATCATAGAACCATAGAATTATAGAATCATAGAATCACAGAATGGTTTGGGTTGGAAGGATGCCAACCACCAGGTTGCTCAGAGTTCCATCTAACAAGGCCTTGAACTTTTCCAAGGGAGTGTAATGCGTATATCTAATTTAAAAACTCTTAGAAATTTGAAGAAAGTCAAATAGATCCTAAAGCAAATTAATTAAATGTTACAATTATAGAAGACAGTTGTGCACAAGAAACTTAAAAGCACTTATTTGTACAGAAATTATGCTAAAATCACTGAGCTGCCCTCAAATAATAACAAGGCCTTGAACTTTTCCAAGGGAGTGTAATGCGTATATCTAATTTAAAAACTCTTAGAAATTTGAAGAAAGTCAAATAGATCCTAAAGCAAATTAATTAAATGTTACAATTATAGAAGACAGTTGTGCACAAGAAACTTAAAAGCACTTATTTGTACAGAAATTATGCTAAAATCACTGAGCTGCCCTCAAATAATATGAGGCATATTTTCTGGATATCTCTCTGCATAACTTAGATCACAAGACTTTCCTCTAAATTCTTATAGAGGGAAGTATATATTTGTGAGGATCACTCAGTTTTACTAGCTCTACTTTCCTTTTATGCTAACTGTATGGAAAAAGTTATCTCTAAATCATAGGGATTAGCACACTTCATGTGGGGGTTGCATCCACCTTGGTGCTGGTAGAGATTTTATGCAGAGATGAATTTCTGTTTTTACTGTGCCTGTTGTAATGAATGTTCACTATATCTGGACTTAGGACCTGCTTGTAAGCATGGGATTAAGCTGAAGTCATGCACCATGCACACTGTTTCCTCCTTGCTTAAGAGCAAATACAATTTTTTCTGAAATCCGCTAGAAGTTTGCTCAGTATGAGCATACTGGATTCCATCTGTTATGGAAGCAATCTGTCATATCTATAAAGACATCTGCTTCCCAATGTCTGTTTGGTACATGGTGAACATATATACCTGGAAATTGAACTAAGCTTCATTGTCAAAACTATGCACTGTGGAAATTGTGGATGGACCTAAAACCAAAATTAAACCCTGGGCCATTCCTCATTGCAATGTATCTGACAGTATATGAATATGGTGTTCAATTGTTATCCCTGGTCCTTCATTTATGAGGACTGAAGGACCCAAGTCTCATGAACTAAATGCAGCAAAATCACCCAGGCATTTTTCTGTGTGTCCCAGAACCAGGGTTATTGAGAAGAAGGAAGCACAGAAACCCAGATATCCAGACAGGCTCTGTTTATATTAAGTTCATAATGAGAAGACTTTTTTCAGGGGGAGCACAGATTAAGAATATCTAGTCCATCTCCATTGTACAACTCAATTATCCTAAGATGTTGTAAATCTGTTTAAAATAATTTAAATATCCAAGTTTCCACATACATAAATATGTATGTGTATATATTTCTATATAAATGACTAATGAAAAACCATATTACAAATTTCAAAAGAAAATTTCTATGAATAGTGAGGTCAAGAGCTGAGAGTGAGGGAGGCTGTCAAAGCAGTAATTCACCAAGAGACTCAGTGCGAGACAGGGTCAGTGGCTAGGGTCAGCCAGCAGCCTGGTGGCTGCCAGGCAAGTCCTCAGCAAGCAGACAGACTAAAGGACAAATTGGAAGTTGTGCCTGTCAGCTAGGACCAGAATGGCTTAAGGATGTATCTGAGTAGAGGCATAGCTGCAGTGTGACCCCAGCCATGACTCAGGAGAAGCACTTGAGCTTAAAGCAGCATCCAAACAATCTGGAGTTTGGCTATGCTTCTCATAACCCTTTCTCAGTCTGCTGCTTCTCTGCAGTCTGATCCAAAGTCACCCACCTGCACTCTTCCATCACTGGCCTGGGGCACCAGCACCTGGGTAGGGCCAGGAGGATGCACTCTGGTCACTGACAAAAAGTCCCCAGTTTTGTCCCAGTCGAAATCAAAGGCAGGAGACCCTGCTGTATAGCTGATTTGACATGTCTAAGAGTACAGTTGCAACATCATATATAAACAAAGGTATTAATAGACACAAAGGGATCTACTACTGCTCTTCTGTCTACCTCTGCGGTCAAATAAATTCCATTGCTTGGTGGTCTGATGTGAGCTAAATTATTCTTTGCATTTCAAAAGTCAGAAGCAATTCTGCACATGACTAATCAATTTTAAACAGCAAAAGTTACCAATATTGTTTTCATATCCTAAATCCTTTTGAAAAGCTTTGTTTTATTATACAATGTGAACACATTATATATATGCGATACATGTAACACACAGAATAAACACTTTACATAAAAAGGATTACAGAATCAGATGCCAGAATACATGCAAAAAGGTGAAGAGGAAGCAGTAAGGGAAGAAGACTGAGGTCTGCATAATAGTTCTATTTAAGCCATACTTTATACATAGAAATATCACCCAAAACTTTACTAAACACCTCATATCTCAGGAATACTCTTGGTGGAATGAATTATTTAAAAAAATCAGTTATAAACATAAATAAAAGTCACATTATATGTTACATATCAAATATAGGCTGCAAAGGGATGAAAACAATACCATCTGTGGATAGGTCAGGGACAAGCTTGAACATAGTAGGTACATCTGTCTAAAATTATATTAACACTTGAAAATAGGTCCTAAATTGGAAAACATTTTAATTAAAAATTAGGTGAAGATCTGTTAATTTCCTCTTTGGGATAATTTTACCAAATTTTTAAAATTTTTTTTTCTTTTATTTTTTCTCCCATAGTGGCACCATTTCCACAAAACCCCTTCTTGATAACATACTCCAGTGCCCATAATCTGAATGAAGGTTTGAGTGTACAATTAACCACCAAAAGAACTAGCATAACTGTGGAAAGATATTGAAGTCTTTGCTATAAAATGCTATATCTGCAGGAATTTTCTGCTGAGTTTTGCAACTGATCAGATAATTTAATAGGCAAAATATGAACTCAGGGCTGTGATACCTAGAAACCAATTCTGTCTCATAAAATCTCTGCATAAAATGTGGTAAAAAATTCTGGAAACAAGGAACATATTCCAGGACATAATATATACTGATCTAGCTATTGGCTTCTGTCAAAGAAAGATACACAACTAGAAGACCTTTAGATAAACTAGAAGGTTGGTTACCTTTTGTTGGTTGTTTTGGGTTTTTTTCCCAGAGAATAATTGTTCTTCAAAATCCATTCTCTTTTTTATTTATGAATCATTAATAAAGAGTGCTAAATTGCAGTCATCTCTTGCTTGGTCCTTCTTACTCAGAAGCTGTTTTGGATTAACCCCCATGCGTAACTAAGCCCCACACAACCACTGACCCACCCCACCCAGTGGGATGGAGAAGAGAGTTGGAAGGGTAAAACTGAGAAAATTCATGGATTGAGACACAGAAAATTCCTTGACTCTGTGAAAGTAATGCTCAGCAATAGTGAAAACAGCCCTATGTTATCAACACTATTTTCAGCACGAATCCAAAACACAGCCCTGTATGAGCCACTATGAAGAAATTATACCAGCCAAACCCAGTGCAGAAACATAGAGGAAGAGGCCTTCCAGCTCACTGTCCATAGGGAAATGTCAATGTACCGAAGTTCCCCAAACCACCTTATGGAAACTTCATTAATACAAACAGGTCCAGAGAGCTACACAGTCAAGCTCATATGTCTAAGTTCCAGCCCTCTACAAATCTGGTTCTTTATTATGTGTTATGTTGTATGATTATTATGTATATATTTTATACACTTAAACAATCTGAACATAGAGGTGAACCCACTCCCTGGGTAATTCAGGCACTGAAACACAGTTGCTAAGATTATGTCTGTTTATTTCAAGCTGTGCCTAGCTTATTTCTGCCAGAACAGAAGTGGTCTTTGAAGCATCTGGGATGGTTATTTTCAGGTGTCACAGTGCTAAAGAACACCATGCCAAGCTAAGGTCATTCTGAGTTCTCACGCTGAAATGCAGACCTGGAAGCTGGAAAGAGAAATTGCTTCTATAGTTGTGACTACCTAGCAGGTAGTCTTGACTTTTTATTGATTGACAACAAAATGAAAGTAAGAAAATGGCATGTGTTGACATTCTAATGCTAGCTTACAGCATAACAGAAGTGGTATAGTGACATAAGCAATGCTAGCAACCCGAGTAAAACTCTCCTCATATTCCTCCTGTCAAGCACAAACTCAGAGGTGTACTGAGCCTTACATTGCTGCATTGCTGTTAACATTGCTACTCAGCCATACCTTAGCAAAATACCTTCATTTTTGCCTCTCAGACACACTCTTTATGAAGTGTTGAAAGGTTTGTAGCAAAACATGCTTTCTATAGTAAACAATAAAACATGAAATCTTCCTCAACATGTCTTCTTTCCACCTTTGAAGACAGTGACCAGACAGATATCCTGTGACCAAAAATGTGCTCAATTTTTCCAGCTATCTTTTCTGATTTAATACAGAATATTACCTCTACCTATAAGCTTTGTCTCACCTTGACAATAACCTTCTAACTTTCTGTCCTTATGTCTACAGCAATACTCCTTTAACAAGCAATGTTTTAGGCTAATATATCTTAGTATGATACTTTAAAGATTACATTATACCAGAGAAATTTCTCAGTGAAGAAAATTACTTCCAACTCCAAATGTAGAAATAAAACTTAATAGCAAGTCCACTGTTGGAGTGGGATCTGGACCCGGAGTAACGATGAGTCTCAATACGAGTATGGTCGTTCTCCTTTATTCTTAGTGCTTACCAGATATATATAGATATTCACACATTGTACGTGAACGCAACAGATACATGATTGGTTTATTGCCCTTGTCCAAGTGTCCAGGGCAAACTTATGGTTGGTGCAAGCAGGTGTCTGTCCACACTCCAGGACTTTCCCAGGAATTCCAGGGAGCCTGTTGACACCAGACTCAGAGCCTGGCAGAGCCAGCTCTGCCAGGCAGAGCTTGCTCCTTATCAGCAGGTTCAAGGCTCGGTCACAGCGCGCTGTAGGCCTTACACCATACTACAAGCTGGGCTGTCAGCTCCAAGGAAATCATGTCCCTTTTCGCATAGCCATTCCTCCACAGTCCACCACTGATATATTTGTGTTAACTGAATTAGAAAATGAGGAAAAGGGTTTATGCTGAGATTAGATTTTCTGGTGGTGGAACTACAGTTATTCTTAAATATTCTTCTCGATTTTCTTTGCAAGAAATTTGAATGAGGATCCTCACATTGTCATTTTGAGAGCAAGTTTAATTCAGGCAGAGAATAATGAAGACTTTAGTGCTATATTGATTATAATTCAATTCATCATAAGTTGTTTCATACATAAACCCAAAATATTCTCTTGATGTACAACATATGGTCTTAGACTTTTCTAAAATCATAATATTTTAAAATAGCATTAAAATAAATAAATTTTTAAAAGGGACAAAATTCTCCAGAAAAATACCTGGATAAAAAGTCAAAATCACTGGCTTATAATTTGGAAAATTTTCAATTATTATACCTTGAGTATTTTAGACTTATCATTCTTAATGAAACAAAATTCATATGAATTATGATCATTTGTGGGTCATAGATCCCTGTACAATTTTTACTTTGATTTGATTGAGAAGAAAAACAAATACCAGCAAGTACAAATAGGAAAACATTCTGTGTTTATAACATATTATAAGCAAAAGACAAATTGCCTTTAAAAATGTGTAAATATGTAAAAACAGCTGGAGATGGCCTTTGAATTTGCAGGATCTTTTGAAGAAGGAATATCTCAAAGTCATTATGTACCTCTTTCTGTGCCATAGTGCAGCTGCAGTAATGAAGTAATTTGTGTTTCTAAGTGAATAAAAATAATATGAAATACACTGTAAAGACTTTGCACCAGATCCCGATATAAATTTATTCAATTAGCTTTAATTAAACTTTTCCACCACAGAGAGAGAATTACTATGTTCCATTTGTGTTCTTATACTTAACCAGATGCAAAAGCTGAGATTAAATGGACTCAAGTATAATAAAGTTGAGGAAAACCAGGAAAGAAGCCTAATCAAAACAAAAACTACTAAAGCAAATACTCCGTGTTTTCTTCTTGAAGTGTAGAAAGGATAGTAATGAGGTTATTAAGTGCACAAAACACTTGGTTCGATCTACAGAAATTTAGAGCTTAAAAAAAAAAAAGAGAGAGAGAAAATAAAATAAAACACTTTCCCTAACAGCATGTAAGCAGAGTATGGAAAACATTGGATGTCGTTGTCTTTTTTACCCTTATGTTTTTTTAAGTGAAAACTGAATAGAATGTATAACCAATGACATCAACCTCAGTGTTTCAGGCTCTATTGATAGATTTTTTTTCTACCACAATATATTCTTCTTAATCTAATTCTCTGTACAACAGTTGCAGAAACCATTTCTTTTCTTTTCTTTTCTTTTTCTTTTTTTTTCCTTTTCTTCTCCTTCAGAATCTTAACCTTCTGTAATAACCGTTTCAACAATGGCCTTTGAACAGCTAGCAATTAAATTCAGGACAGCAAACTCCTGTTTTGAACACCTTTTCAGACTAGATAGTGTACTTAAATACTTACTTGGAATACAGGTAGTATATATTATTATTATTTTTTTCTGTTCTTCCTCCTCCATATTGCCTGAAATACTCTACTCTTATAACCATTCTTCCCCTCATTATTTATGCTGCAAAGTCAGAATCAAGAACTTTAGATATGATATTTATAAAGGTCTGTTAGTATGTGAACACTTGTTATGTTAGAAATAGATTGCAAGCCTAATGTCACATACAGAAAAAAACTGTAAATAATAAAAAGATTAAAATAAATGAATAGTTTTGGTGATGCTAAAAGTTTTTGTCTTTGTGAGTTATGTAATTTCTTCCTGTACTGGGAAATTGATAAGATAGCAACAATCTGGGTAGTCATGAAGATCCACATTCATAAAGTCATTCAACAATCTTTAGTCAGGGCATCAAAGTCTAAAGAATTCTCTGTCCCCTAATAATTGATAATTGCATGTTGCTATATTAAAACAAACACAAACAACAACAAACAAACAACAAACAAATTGAACAACTGTTTTCATGGGGCATCTCTTGATAATTCTTGAATGATCCTGGGAAAGTGGAGAGCTACCAGTTAATTGGAAACTGGATGACATTGTCCTGATTTTCAAAACAGGCAAGAAGGATGACCCTGATAACTATAGGCCTGTCAGTCTCGCTTCAGTGCTTGGTAAGGTTACAGAGAAGATTATTCTGGGAGGTATTGAACCTGAAGGACAGCCCAGTCACTGGTCACATCCAGCACAGCTTCATGAAGGGAAAGTCCTACTTGTCCAATCTTATTTTCTTCTATGACAAGTAACCCACCCAGCTGATCAAGGGAAGACAGTTCATGTAATCTATTGGGATTTCAGTAAAGCTATCAATAGTCTCTCACAGTATGCTTCTGGACAAAACATGCAGCACTCTGCTGGATAAACAAACACACCATGAAGGGGGCCTACAAGGAAGCTGGAGAGGGACTCTGCCAGGAACTATTGTGATAGGAAAAAGAGTAATGGGTTTAAATTGAAAGAGGATAAAATTAGATTAGATATTAGGGAGAAGATTTTAATCTGAGGGTGATAAAACACTGGAACACTGTCCAGGGAGGTTGTGGATGCCCCAATCCTGGCAGTGTTCAAATCAGATTGGATAAAGCCTTGAGCAACCTGGTCTAATGGGAGGTGTTCCTGCCCATGCCAGAGGAGGTTGGGACTAGATGATCTCTAATGTCCATTCCATCCCCTTAACATACTACAAAACACACCATGAGATGAGTGAGCAATTGGCTCATGGGTCAGGCACAAAGGGTTGTAGTAAATGGGATTACATCAGGCTGGCACCTGTTCACTAGTGGAGTTCTGAAGGACTCCATTTAAGCCCAGTGCTCTTCAACATCTTTATAAACAAGTTGGACATAGGACTTTAACTTATGTTAAGCAAGTTTGCTGATAATACAAAATACGGTGAAGCTGTTGACTTCCTCAAAGGCAGGGAGGCCTTGCAGACAGACCTTGATAAATTAGAGGGCTGGACAATCATCAATCAAATTAACTTTAACAAGGGCAAGTGCTGGATTCTGTACCTGGGGTAGTGCAATCCTGGATGTATGTACAGACTAGGGAATGAGAGACTGGAAAGTAGTGTTGCAGAAAGTGACCTGGTGGACCTGGTTTATGGCAAGTTGAATATGAATCAACAGTGTGCCCTGGAAGCCAGGAGGGCCAACCATGTCCTGAGGTGCATCAGACAAAGCATTGCCATGTGGATGAGGGAGGTTATTGTCCTGCTCTGCTCTACGCTGGTGAGGCCTCGCCTTGAGTATTGTGTGCAGTTTTAGGCACAACAATATAAGAAAGATACTAAGCTATTAGAGACTGTCCAAAGGAGGGCAATGAACATGGTGAAGGGCCTTGAGGGGAAGCCATAAGAGGAGCAGCTGAGATCACTTGGTCTGTTCAGCCTGTAGCAGACGAGACTGAGGGAGGACCTCATTGCTACAGATAATTGCCTCACAAGAAGGGGAGGGGCAAGCAGTGATCTTTCTGGCAACCAGTAACAGGACCTGAGGGAATGGCCTGAAGTTGCATCAGGAGAGGCTCAGGTTAGATATCTGAAAAAAATTCTACACTCAGAAGGTGATAGGGCACTGGAACAGGCTTCCCAGGGAGGTTATTACATCACCAAGCCTGACAGACTTCAAGAAGCATTTGGACAATGTTCTCAGGTGCATGATGTGATTCTTGGGGCTGTCCTCTGCAAGGCCAAGAGCTGGACTTGATTATCCTTTTAGACCCCTTCCAACTCTGAATATTGTGTGGTTCTGTGAACTTTCAGATCATCTTCTTCACAGCCTTAAAACTCTGTCAGTATTAACCTGTTTCCTAAACTGTTTTCTTGCCTCAGAAAGGATCCTTCTAGCATAACTGGCAAACAATATAGTGAAATATAATTAAAATATGGACGTCAATGACTCTTGGAAGACTTTCTGTTTATCTGTATTAAACCACTGCTAATCCAAAAGACAAATGTTCTCAGTGTGTGTTAGTCAGATAAGAATTTTGTATAATTAGTGCTCTTAGGATTAATACAGAAGGCCTAGAGGTATGCTATGCACATAAGCACATATATGCACTTCCTTCCTAAGCAAGCAAACAGAAGTCAGCCTGAATCAATAAAGAAAGAGAGGAAAAAAAGGCTGCAAAATGAAAGGAGAAAAATTTTACTTACTATAATAAGGTAATTTTAAACAGCTTATTATTTTGCTATTTATATAATTTATATTTAAATATGACTTTACCAGTCAACAAACTAAGGTCTTTACTTTTTTTTGTCATTGGATATTCCCATTGCTTCTGCTATGCAAAGAAGAAGTTCCTTTTACATTTAACACTGTTCATTTTCTTCTGAGTAGTTAGAACGTATATCCATTTTTTACATTCATCCTCAGTTCTTTTTGACAGCTGCAGAAATAGAAACAGTTCAAGATAAGTCAGTAATAATCAGATGCAACTACATTAACATAATTATACTGGACTCAAATTGCTATATTTTTATTCATTTGCTATGATAAAATATTTATGTCTTTTGAGAACAACAAGTAAGGGTTTCATAGGTTGCCTGAAACATGTTCAGCATGGCTCACTCACACAGACTATTAGTGTTATAATTTTCCTGTTACCGTCATGCTTTTGAAAACCATGAGAATAGATTAAAGCTGACTAAAGATTTGTATGGGGTTTCTTGTGTTTATTTTGTTTTCTGAGGAGAAGAGGTGACCTTTCCCTTTCTGAGACCTTACAAGATATTTTTGGGATATTCCAAAGTTTCTCTGCAGTCATGAGATCAATAAAACGACTTTTTCCGGTTTGTTCTGTTTTGACTAAGAAAACTGAAGCTATAACTTTATTTATTTTATTGCAAGGATTATAGATGTTTTAAAGATATGTGATCTTTTGTCAATATATATATTTGTATATTTGTCTTTCAGTTGATTATTACAGCTGGTTTTTTCAAATTATGTAGTGTCCTCATCCTTGGAAATAGTTTTCCCATAACTACTTTTATTCCAGTGCCAATAGTTTTGAAGGTTGATTTTGCACCTATTTAATGGGGAAAAAAATCAGGATTTATTTTATTATATGTATTTGTTAATGAGAAAGGATATATTCATAAAGTATTTAAGTAGGACAATAGAATGTGGCTTATAAACAGTTATTTATTCCCAACATATATGTGAAACCATCGGGTGAAAGCAAGTAAAGCTATTTCTTATAGTCTACTATATTCTGCTTAATTTTGTCATGGGCAACAAAATCATCCCTCTTATTTTCTGTAAAGCTTTGGGGTTCTGATAACAGATGTATTTAATTATTTATATTTCACATCTTTGTGATTCAAGAAGCTTCACTTTTGGAAGTCCCTTTGTTGCAGATTAATACAGGTTTTTTATATGAACCTTAGTGCTTGAGTTGCAGACGGAGCTTTTAAATAATGTTCTTTTAGCAGCAGTGGTGCAAAGGCTGTCTCCTGCTGCCATAGGGGCAGCTGTGGCACTGCAGTACCAGAGTTAGTTCATGGCTCTCAGCAGTTTTAACACCTTCCCCCACAGCACACAACAAATGCATCATTTGTTGTGACATTGTGACATCTGGCTACGCCAGGGCAGTCGTGTTCCCACACACCTATCCTTGTGGACAGCTGTCAAGGCAAGGGTGCTCATGTTAGGTCATATTTCTGGTAAGGATGTCTCCATGTGTACCATGGCCCTAATTGGGATGCAAAGAAGAGTTGATTTTGTCCCATGTCCAAGGACATGGTCCTAGAGCTTGTTCTGTGTGACACTAGTGTCCTCGCTACATTCAGTGTTGCTGACAGCTATTTCTCTGAGTCCTTGGTTGAGTTGTATCTCAGGCTTGCTTTGTTATGATGGATTATGACACTACTGTCCTTGTCCAAGATCTGCATGGACAGGAGCATCAATTTTTTTTAACGATTCTGTCCAGTCTGGCTGTCCTTCCTTTAACCCTTCTTCCTTCCACTCTTGCTGTCTCCTTTATGTCTGTTTTCTCCTCTAAACAACTCTAACCTTGAGCATTGTAATGTCGAAATTGTTAGAAATGTCCAACTTGAAAATACTGAAACAGTGTATCATTATCCCTTTTAAAATTATAATTAATGGAATATCCTGCTTTAATAGAATGACCTCAATGAATTTGCGTGCTTCTACATAGACCCATTTGAAGTCACTAAAATTTTGATTTATTTCCTGGTTTATTTCATTTGGGTTTTTTGTTGTTCTTTTTTTTTATCTTTACTTCAGTGGAGATACTTTAAAGGCATTGAACATCAACAATGTAAGCATCAAAGAGAACTGAAGAAATTGAATCTACTTTGTGTCAACGTTCAGTCCTGCTCAGTGTAATGCTCATGTATGATATTATGACACAGTTATATCTGCCACTGGCTCTACTGTATCAATTCTTAAGCTAAATATAGATGAAATAAGTATTTGTGGTGTCTTACCTTTCAGTATAATTTCCCTAATTCTGCATCCTCTATTGATTTAAACCTTTATTAACTGGTTTATAGATATGCTTTGCAGTCAGGCTGAAAAAGGCTGTATTTGAAAAGAGGAAAGATATTATGAAATATATTGCTGAACTTGTTTTATTCTTCTCTGTATAATCTAGTAGAAGGTTCAGAAGTTCCAAGAGACAGTAATGATCACCACTGACATATGGTTTGCTTATATATCATTTGATGATACAACTAAGTTTTCTTCTAATTCCTTTTCGCTTGCATAATAAAAAAAAGAAAGGAGCAGAACATGTTGCTCTTGCTATTTAAATGGACTTAGGAAAAAAATTTTTAACATTCCAGGACAAGTTGAAGACTCTGTCTACACAATTTATTAATCATGGCTGAGGTTACATACCCTGTATGTCTCTCTATCAAGTTGCCATTTACTTTTTGTAACTGACATGCTGTGCCGTCAGCAGCATTTGATACTCCTATTTCACTGTTGCCTTTCTATCTCAATATTTAGTTGAAATCCTAAGAAAGGTAACACAGACCTCACAGTAGAAGATTGTTAAATGAATGCTGCCTCTATTCAAATGCAAATACACTGAAAAATAAGCAGGTCCCTACTGAGAATAACCAATTTCTGCTCTGCAAAGATGCCTTAACATGAAGTTATTCAAGAAGTGTTAGCTGTTCTATGAAGAGACTGATTTAAAAATAAAATGATAAAAGAACTGGAGAGCTGTAAAAAGGCAAAAGATAAGCCATTTATTTTCTTCAAACAGTTTTACTATTTCAGGGAATCAAGTGATGAAGAAAAAGAAAACAACAGATTGAAGGAAGATGAAAGTGGACAAAGACAAGATCCAGCAAGCTTGCAATCTTGGTGAAGGGGTTTCTAAGCTAGGAAGAAAAGGGGATAGAGATTACAAGCCGCAGACAAGTGTGGAAACAGT
Organism: Acanthisitta chloris; assembly: GCF_000695815.1. Classification (NCBI taxonomy): domain Eukaryota; kingdom Metazoa; phylum Chordata; class Aves; order Passeriformes; family Acanthisittidae; genus Acanthisitta; species Acanthisitta chloris. Next base: position 18,646 of record NW_008660841.1, read on the forward strand.
GGACACACGTGGAAAACCAAAGATCCATGGCAACAGGAAGAAAAGAGACCTCAGAAACAGCGTGGGACCAGGCCTTCCTCAAGCATACATAAGAAAATGTTCATGTCCTGGGAAACAAGTGGGAGGAACCAGAACATCACATGTTGTTGCACAACTGCAATGTTGTTGAATGAACTAAGATTTGGTGGATCTAGAGTGGTGCAGTTGGCACAGGTTGTTCAGGAAGCGCAGGAAGGACATGCAGAGGGTTTATCTTCAGTGTGAAGGAGCAGCTTTTCTGTAGGAAGCTTGCAAAGGGGATGAGACAACAGGCTGTCTGAAAGTTTGAGGATCAGGATCAGAGAGAAAAACACACTGTGGCAGGATGCCTGATCAAGATGACGAAATGGACAGTAGCTGAGCATGAAAGTGTAAAGTACAGATAATGTTTTGCTTTGCATTAGACCAACCGCACACATCACTAGAAATCAAAGCTTTGTTCACATATATAAAATTAATTAAGGAAACCACAAGTAATTAATAAAAGCAAACCTTCCCTTCTTCTGATTAAAGATATTATCTGTGTTAAAGAAGGTCATAATTCTAGGTGATTGGAATTCATGCCTGTCTCTTTGTTTATAGAGCCAATTGTTCTATACATCTCTAGGGTGGTGTCATCTCTGTATTGATTAGTTCCATCTCCCTTGAAATAATTTAGTTCTTACAATAAGCATGTTAATTAAGATTTTTCTTAAAGCCTATGTTGCCAGAATCTATTAGATACCAGAATATTTTCTTTCAAAACTTGAGGAAATAACTAGAAAGAATGCCTAAGAGTGCATAGAAGATTGAAAATATTAATTTTTTGCAGTTATTATTTAGATGAAAAATCTCCTTCTAACAAAATATTATCAAGTAAAAGCAAAATTTCTATTGTACAAATATGTGCAAATACCTATGTATTGTTACATGAAAAACAGGATATATATAAATAAGAAGAGTTTTCATTATGTGTCTTTCATGCAAAACCACACAGTGACAGAGTCTAAATTCTTTGCTCTAAATACAAATCTAGTGCAGTTACTAGGCACAACCTCATTAAGGTCATAGGTAATGAAAATAGCTTCTCCGTGCTTCAGAAGGATATCAGAAAAGTTCAAAAAGGCTAAAAATAGTTAAATGACTTCTACTCTGTGTTTGCTAAATTCTATTACTACAAGATCAAATTTAACATAATTAGAAGATTAAGGTCAAGAAAACAGGTAGACACCAAACCCTAAGTTTCTAAATGAAGAAAGAGAAAGGTAGCTGATAACGCTTCAGCACAATGCAGAGTACAGTCATAGAGTTGCAATTCCATAATTCAAAAAGAAAGGGACTCTCACAGGTCACCTAGTTCAAAACATTCTCATAAGAGATGTAATCAAGCTGCCCATGTTATATCCAGATGTGTCTTGACCAGTTCCAATTTTAATTAGCTGAGACGAAGTCAGACCAATTCAGTGTGGTGGGGGATTGCTCTCATCTTAATTTAACCATCTCAAAGTAGATGTCTACTGACGGAGACCAGCTCACAAGGACGCCTGAAGGAAGCAGACGGACTACAGCTCTGGTGGCATGTAGCAAAGTTTATTGTTTGAGCATCTCCTTATATACATAGGCTAGATATTGTTTTCCTAAGATACAAAAAAATCTTTGCATCTACAAAATACCATAAATCTCTATAACTACTGTTTCAGGTACACTTTGATCATGCATGTGCTTAACTTGTTTTTCTCTTAGAACACAGACTTCTGGCCTTGTGCATTATCTTAGTTACTTATTCTTGTTGCAGCTAGGAAGGCTCAATTGTTGAGCAGCCAAGTTTTACTTATCATTAACAGAGACTCAAAGAGAAAGGTCGGTTCTTTCCCAAGCCATTCCCTCTCAGGAATGTGCTTGTCTTGTATCTTGCTGACCCTTTCAGGCCAGCTCGATACTCTTCAGTCTAGTCCAAAGTAATTGTGGAAATAAGACTTTTGATCTATGGTGACATCTTTAAAAGGCAACACAATTTAGGTAGTAGAAATCAATTTCAGGATTAAATGGATCACACTCTATATGCCTCTTTCTCTCCACATTATATAGGGAAGGAATCAAGAATATGAGTTTGAACTTGGCAACTAATTTTCAGTTGGCAAGTAATAGATATGTTCTTATCATGTGAAAAGTTTATTTAGTTAATCATTTATTATGCAAGAGAGAACTCATTACAGAAATTGGCCTCTCAAAGAATTTGGCAATGAACTTATGAGAAGATGCTGCTGAATATAAGCAAACCTAAGATGTTTAGATGGATTTAAATTTTTTCCACAAAAGGAATATAATATATATTATAATATAATAATAAAGATAAAAGTTCATATGATAGTAAAATCTCATATATTTTAACATTGAAATCTCAGACACCCAGTAATAGATTACTTAGTCTATAAATGTTTCATGTATTACACTCATTTTCATGAGAGGTGCATAGCAAAATCATTGCAAAATTCTGTGCTTTCTCAAAAGGTCTTTCATTTCTGTTAGACTTTTAGTTGGACTGCTAGTCATAAAGACTTTTTATCATCTCATCTTAATTCAATAGAAGCACATCTTGCCGTTTTGGATGATCATATTGGAGCTTAATCAACCTCTGAAGCTGCTTGTCTACTTCTGTTCATCAGCAGGTAATAGCTTCCCCCTCTTTTTCTGTATACTAACTTTTTGAAATAAGCCCAGAGTTGTGTTCTGCCTTTCTGTTATAACGGCATGCTATTCCTGTTTGCATACAGGAATTCTTATATATTTTAGCATAAACTATTAGCTCTTTCTTCCCTTTTACAGCTGTAGTATTCTTGTTGCTATAAAATCCTCACCAGCTTCCTTTGCCAGGAATAATGAACACTTCTAGTTTATATATGACAGTTTGGCTCTGAAGAATTCTTGAGATTCAGTGATGCCTAAAGTTCTTCGCTGACTTGATCAAAGAACTATATTAAGTACATATAGTTTACTGGTAGCATAAAGAGAAATATAGGCATGAAAAGGTAACAGTCCTTTTTTAACTCAACTAACTTCCTGTTCCCACTGGTATCATACGATTTGGAAAGAAGAGATTATAAGTGAAGCAAAGGTTAGGAAAAGTTTATGCAACAATAAATCCCATACCTGGAATTCTAAGTAGGCATGAAGATAATTCTGTCTCATATTTGGAGCAGTGTCCAGGTCCATAATGCGCTCATTTTAATTTAGCTGTCAATGCAATAATCTGCATCTTAATTTAGGATTGAAACTTCCAATAGATATGGCTAGGGAGCTGCCTAAACAGACGCATTTTCAACTATGCCTTAGTGAATCCAAGGCAGACGTGATGATGTCAGATTCAATAAAATCAATGCCAAACCTGTGTCCTATTGACAAAGGGCAGATTGAGGGAAATCTAGGGTATCTCATATGGTACCAGACATCTTGAGGATAACTACACAGAATGACAGAATTCCATTGGCTGTAATGCGAAATCAGACATCTTGAGCTAAATATAATTGCCTAGTTGTAAGCATAGAGGGAAATTTGAATTGTCCTCAATAATCTGAGCATCCAGCTGGGAATGGCAGACATTACACAGGACACATGGGAGACAATTCTTTTTTGAATGGTAGCTAAAGATTAAGTCAGATACCACAGAGCAGATACCACTAGTCTCAGCTGACTAGTACTATGCTAGGCTTTTTAATTGAATTTTGATGTCTATTTTTTATCTATTCACTCTGTATTCCTTTTATAAGCAGGGAAGAAAAAGCACGTTTAGGATATGATTCTCACCATAAAGTAGATGCCTAAAATAAGTCAGGTGAATGACTTCATTCAGTGTCTACATCCTTCCCCAAGCCTTCAGGGATTAGCTCTGAATTTAACTGCAGATACTCATATGCTTCTAAAATGAATCTAGCTGAGCTACAACTATGAATTGTTTTATTTTTGTATGATTTGCAGGTGCTAACATTCACAGTATTTTGTCATCAGACAGACCATACTGTTTAAAATTCTTTTCTTTATGTTTAAAGCTGAAGGCAGACAAAGGAACATTGGGTACCATTCAGATAATATAAATCAGGTTATTAGGTGAACAACTCAGCAAGCAAATAGTCTAAAAATTTTGGATTTTTTTTATGAAAAAGATTATTTATTTTTTTTTTACAAAAAATCCAATAGGTAAGGCATGGATTCTGGAATCGTGTGCACTTTCTGTCTTCTTCATGAATAATGGGAAAAATTTATGAAGAATCCTAAACTGAGAAAAAGACACAAAAACTAGCCAAGGCATGCCTGCAGCTTAGCTGAATCAAAGGCCAGGAGTGAGGCCCTGAGCTTAAATGTACTTGCAAAATAAAGGAACTAAGTGGGGTGAAAGGGAAGACCACTGGTGAAGTTTTTCTGACCTTTTCTTCACAGCAGCCCAAAGCAAGATTAGGAACCTTTGCTATGCCAACATGTTGACACAGCATGCAAAGGTAAACTCTTAGACAGGAGAGAGCATAAGTCAGCTCCTGACAAAGGAAAGGTTGAACTAGCACTGGTGAAAGTGGTTAGAGGTCAAGGATAATGAGGGTTGGATAACAATTTTGTGATTTTGATATAATATAGTTATAACAGTTTTCAGAAAGATAATTTCAGTGAGTGAAAATTTCAATTATTATTTCAGTGATGCTTTCACAAAAGTTGAATCAGTGTCTAGTGGAAGAAAAAGGGAAGAAGAGCTCAAAACAGTTCTGTTGAGTCTCTTTTTTCCCAGTTGCTTAGAATTAAGTCACTTTCTTCTAAAAGAGAGATTGAGGCTATGTTTTTCTTCTTTCATTGTCTCCTATTGATTCATTGGCATAGATATGTCATGCATCTTGTCTAATGCAGAATTTAAGTTATTTTGGGCAGAAAATATCATTGTAATTCAACAGCATTGGTTAAACTGGTCTCTCATTATAGCAGGCATTTATATATTTAATGTGGAAGTAAAAGAAAGAGATGGAACATCAAAGACTGTAGATTTTTCAAGATTGACTTTTCTGTATTTACCTGGCACAAAACATGAATTATTTTTTTTAGTTTTGAACTTAAAACTTTTCAGATTGCATAATACAGTAGGTTTTCCTACTTTGCCAAAAACAAGTGTCTCATATCTCTCAAAGACATGACTACTACTGAGTTACTGGTTAGAGAAATTTAGGCATATTTAAGGATAGGTTATACGTAGCCATAATACACTTGAATTTTAGAAGTGTCTATTAAAAATACAATAAAATGTCATATGCTGTTGAAGGTTTTTGTGAAAGTATGTTTCAAATCTTTTTCCCTAAATGGTGAACTAGGTGGGTTTGACACTTTGACAGATGAACATTTTGAGTTTTGAGTCTTACTGAACACTGAAGAATTTCACCTTCTTATCACCTTTTCATATAAACACCGGTAAAATATGTCAATATGAGAGAGATGACAGGGAATAACACACAAAAAGAAGGCAAAGAAAATATGAAACCAGTATTTCTTTTGTTGTGTCCTTATAGCAACCTCTTTCCCCTGTATATCATGTCCTTCTATTTCTCTGCTCTGTTTGCCTTCAGAAAGCTTTTCCCTCTCCATTATCTTTGTCTAATCCCATTCCTTTTTCTTTCTGTTTCTTAGTATTTTCAGTTACTAAAAGCTGATCAGAAGACTGGACAAAAAATTAAAGGAAAGCTAGATATTTAAATTAGAAGTAGCTATTTTAGTCCCTCTTTATAGTCAATGCAGTGAGGTGTGTACCTGCAAAAAATACTGCCGTTAACTTAGTGGACTTAATTTTCTGTTTGACTATAAATATAGCCAAAAGTGGCTAGTTCTGTTATGAATATCTAACTTAAAATATAAGTTTGCATAGAGGAATGCTCTCTTAATTTGCTAGCTTAAATGATAAGGCAGAAACAGCTGCAGAGTTTAAAAAACACAATTAGGTGTATTTTGTCCTTAATTTTCTTCAATTTTCATTAAGAACTTATTTTCTAAAGAATTGATTTTTTTCAGCATCTACCTAATACATATATGCCTTGTTATATTTATATTTTATTCAGTTCTTGCAACAATTAGGCTTCTCAGGACTGCTTAATCAATGAAACACTTTTTGAGACCTTCAGACAACTTCTGTTTTCTGCATTGCCATGTTGTCCTAGAATATGTTCTGCTTTCTGAAGCATATGGGAATATGGCCACTAAAGCACCTGACTCCTGCTTTTGTTTGCCTCTCCCATTAAAGCTTAAAACCTGCAATTTTCCACGTCTTTAAAAGCTGCAACAAGCTTCACAAGCAAGCTTAAAATATTCACAATTGCTTGTAAACATGATCTGAACTGAATATTTCTACCTCTAGAGGTTTTGTTGGAAAAGCTACATTAGTACATAAGCAAACTAATTAGAGATTTAATGTTCAGTGTATCTTACAATGTGACTGATATGTTACATGTCAAAGAATGAAAATACAGAACAGTTACATATGTAAGTTTGGAAGTTTGTGTGGTAAAATGAGAAGGAAAAAAACCTCAGATGCCAGAAGAAATAAACACTGGATACAGATAAATATAAGTGTGTGTGCTAAATACATACATATATTCATTCACACACATATATTTAGATTAAAAGAGCCTTTCTGTCTGAAATACCCTTTATGTACACATATATCCACACTTGTGTACCAAATGCACATATACAAGTGTGTATCTATTTATACACACACAAATGATCTTTCAGTTTAAATCAAGTCACATAGCTTAAGTTTTAAAAAGAGGACCTGATTCTAAATTGTAAATTATAATATATGGATGAGTGGGAGAGGCTGTTTCTGAACATAAGTTACATCTGAGATGAGATTGTTTGCTACCAAAGGCAGCCTCTATTTTTCAACTGATTTCTTTCAGTTAAGTGTCTAGTATGGTATGAGGCTTAGACATGTCTCTATCAGATAAAACCCAAGCAGATGGATGAAATAACATCTCAGATTCCTTTAGGCATATTTATGATGCTAAAACAATAGGCACAGGTCCACGACCATCCATGCTGTTTAATTGTTAATTTGTACTTCCACTCTTTTTTGGAGGACTCTGAGTAAGTCACTAGACAACGAGACACAGTTTCAAGGTGCAGAAAAACGTAGCCCTAAAGATACCTCATTCTTGAAACAACTGCATATGAGGGGGTACAAATAATACTATTGTGGTTTGTTTTCCCATGTTCTACTTTGAACCTTTGTGATGCATAGCCTTAATATTTTCCCTATGCTCACTCCCATACAGCAATATGTATGTGACATACCCCATGAAACTTAGAAGACATCTAGAGTTCACATCGTGTAGTGTGAACATATCCACTTTGCAGGAACTAGCATTTGGTCTGTGGATTAGGAAGCATTTCCTGAAATTACAACTTTTAGCACTGGGAGTTTTAGCACTGAGTGTGTGTATTGATGATATTCTGCTACTTGATCTGTTTTCCTCTTTGGCATGTTTTGGGATTTATGGGTTAACATTTTGTACATAAAAAGCCAAAATATTTGTAAATTAGTAGAGATGAAGAAAACATGCCAGCTCTGTATGTGCAACCATGTGACTGGTAAGCATGGGCAACAATAATCTTTAAAGAGTTGGGAAGAAAATTATGTTTTGAACCATATGCCAGGTATTTTTCTCAGACAAGACATCCAAGGGAATGAAGTAGAATTAAACATATTAAAGTGCTTTTATGTTTCTGTTCCTGAAGGTACGCAAATATTCCACTGAAGGGGATTTAATTGGAAAATAAATTGAGAATTTTACTTCCCTTTTGATGAGAATTAGAAAGAAATTCTTTACTCCATTTTAGTGAATTATTCCCTTATTTTACATGTTATTTTTTATTGGCAGTATAAGATTCAGACACATGCTGAAAGCTAACCAAGTGTTTAAGAGTTTAGATGAAACAAATGGAAGTTTTGTATGAGGGCCAGACTCTTTATCATGGGAGTTAAAATGTTTTTCATGATCAAAAAACCTACTCCTAACATTAAAAGAAGGAAAAAAATAAGAGTACAAATGCTAAAGCATAATGTTGACTTGTCTAATAAGCTGGGCTTTTCTCTGGCTGTGTAGAGCTATCCCTGCAACCAAGCAATATATTAACTTAATGCCTTCCACATCTGTGGGCAGCAATGACAGTTGCAAGATGTCTCTTTGTAGCATGATACAGGAGTAGGTTTTATGTTAGCTGGTTTTAGATATCTATAATGTAAAAGTCTAAGCTATTTTCCTAAGAACCCCAGCTACCTTTTCTCTTCTTTTCTCAGGAGTTCTTATACTGTTGCCCTGAGTAATTCTGTGCTTCTTTCTCTCTCTCTGTCTATTTTCTTTCTGTTCATATCTCAGTTCCTTTGAAGCAGCCTTTGAGAGTTTCCTGCACACAGCTCTGAAAAACTGTAAGATGCAGCACAGGGCATTATTTCATTTGATAACTATTTAACAACATCTAATTGTAATGGATTTCATAACTTGATCCTGTTGACACGGAGACTCTCAGTCAATGGGAAATAAGCAGATTAGATGCAAAGGGAAAAATTTATAACTTTATCTAAAATAGCCAATGCCCCACAAACTAGCTTTTATGGTAACAACAAATTTAGTGTGCTATATACCTTTGTTGGAGATTTTAAAGACAGTAAAAGCACTGTGTAGTATGCTTAAAAAAAAAAAAGAAAAAAAAAGAAAAAAAAAGAAAATAAATGAAAAAAGCTATTTAGTGCTTTTATTCAGCTTTTTAATGCACTGTGGAAAGCAGTGGTTAGAGTGGGTCATACATCAATATATTAAAATGCTGTTTTTAAATCCTAGCAGCTGACTAAAATATTTCAGGTGTAATTCATCTGAAACCAGCCTTGCAGCTTGATGTATGAAGCTTTTGATATGAAATGTTTTCCACCTACTGCATCATAATGTATTTTTAAAACATGATGATTTAGCTCAGTAACTGAATGTGGATTAAATTTAAAGGTTTTTTAAGGAAAGCAAGACAGATAATATTTTTGTAGTTTAGCTGTCAATTTTTATCATGCTTTATCTTCATTTTTCACTTAAAATCATCTGCTTTTACAATTGATCTGAAGCATATATTATACACTTTTTCTAATACAGAGTCTTTTACCAGAGTTAGACTACAGTAGTGCAACTAGATCCTGTTGTTACAAACCAAGAGTAGCTTTGTAAAGTAAGGCTTATTTAATTTATTTCAATTTCTAATGAACAGAAAGAGGTATCTGTATTGCATATGGGAATTTTTTACCATGGATTACAGAACAATTAATAAACTGCTGCCTCCTCCCTTTTCCCAAACAAATTAGAACAACTGAGCAAACCAACAAACAAATCCCTATTTTCTTATCCAAAACTAACTTAAATTCACATTCTCTGCTGCATACTCTCAAACTGGGTAGATTACTCTCCAGTTTTCTTTCATTTTTCTTAGATTTTTTTTTCTTCTTGACTTACACTCTTACAATATTTTATTCCTAGCTACCTTACTTGCAATGAGGGTTTATTCTCACAAAACCTTAAACACAATAACAGGTTTAGATAATTAAGAATAAAAAACAGTATTTAAATGAAAACTTTAGGTACATGTTCATAGAACTGATATCCTTTTAGAAAATATCAGCATCTTGCACTCTTCAATCTTTTGCCTTCTCTCCTATTCTGTCCTGTATTGATGAACTCCATTTGAGCTCTGAATTGCCCTGAAATATTAGCACCTGCAGAACTGCAATTTAAATAAAAAGGGTATGAGTCACAGTAAGAAATCTGCATCCAAAAGACATCTTGTCTAAGCAAAGACAGAAACAAGGCTATAGAATGACCTGAGAGAAACAGTGGTGACAATACTACCTCTGCTTTGAGCTTATGTTTGCAAGTGATGTTCAGGGAAGATATTTTCAACTACAGAAAATTTTTCTTCTTTGTTTCCTGTGTTTTCTCCATCACCACCAAAAAAATCCCATCCATTCTCCACTTTCACAGATTTAGAGAATTAGACTCTCTATGTGACTGTGACTTCTTCAGTGATTCCCAAAGTCAGCCAGGATGTCCAGTACTGACTTATTCTTATGATTGAAAGAAGAGATTTAATCCTGCAGTTAAAGTATTCTCCTTTCTATTTTCTGTGCTACCCTGTGCCTTAAATGCTTTTAGCTCTGCAGTACTAAGGGACTCCACTTGGATACTTGGAGGCCTTCACTTTCCCTCCTGCAATCTCCCTTTCACTTGCAACTGCACTGCATAGACTTTCAACTAAGTTGTATCAGTATTTCTTTTTTTTTTCTTTTCCATTACTGCCATACAACTTTTCTTTTGCTGTTATCTTTATGTACTTACACTTGCAAAAGATGGTATTATTATTGTAGGCATTGACTGTCACTGGGATGAGGATTCTTAACCTTGTCCTTCATTTTTCTACTCTTTTTTTTGTGTAGATTTTAGCTTGTCCTAGATGAAAATCAAGACTTGATGGATGACAAAGTAGATAACTGTCATCTAAATATGTGGTAAGCATACCAGTAATATAAATGCACAGAACTTAGCATCAAATCAGTGTGCAATTCCTGTACATGATCAAAGCATTATCCAATCAGCACTAATAGCATCATAATGAGGAAAAACTGACAGGGACTTTGAGCAGGTTCCTGTAGAAACTACATAATTACTATAAAAAAAATATATTGTCAGGCAACCACCTGCTGCACTAGAGAGGGCGTCCAGAAGACTACACTCATATGGGAGACCTTTGTCACTTCAATTACTTGGTGACTACTGGGTAGATCTTTCCCTTTCCCTTTCCTTTTCCTTCTCCCTTTCCATATCCCTTTCCCTTTCCTTTTCCCTTTCCCATTCTTTTTCCCTTTCCTTTTCCCTTTTCCTCTCACTTGCTTTGTTCTGTTTTTTCCCCAAGTTGCTTTTACCATTAAAAGTAAAATTATGACATCAAATATAAACCTTGAAATATTTTAATCATCATGTGTGTATGTAAGCCTGATGTCAGGAAAAGTTTTAACAAGTAAGCGGAAGTGGAAGAGCCTTCAGGATATAGTGTAGCTGTTCACTGAATAATAATAATTATAAATATAATCAAGGCAGGTGGGTTCCCACTTCTATACTTTTCATTTTAAATAACATTTACATGTAAACAATAATATAAGTACAGGAAACTTCAAATTCAGATAATCAAATTGATTATACTATGCTGCTGAAATCTAGAAGTTAAGGACACAAGGAAGCACAGCTCACTCTGTCAGGCTGTGGCTTGCTCTGCTCATACATGGTCTTAGGCTGCAGTCACTATGGTCACCCAAACTAACTGTAGGCTGTACAAGCCTAAGCAGCAACTGGGGGTCTCCAGAGAGTTAGAAGACCTTATCAGGGAGTGTTTTGAGGTTGTCAGCTGCTTGCACTGCAGCTGCACACCAAGCTACTGGCACTAAATGTATTCCTCAACAGGGATCAGCTGTTCTGGCTGGGCTCCCTCTCAGTTTCTTACGGACTCTCAGCCTGGTTGGGCAGGATGAGGTGGTGCAAGAAGCAGAAAAGGACTTGACTCTGTGTGGGCATAGCTTAGCATGAACTAAAACATGTTTGTATTATCAACACTGTTTCCATCACAAATCCAAAACATAGCCCCATACAAGCTACTATGAAGAATATTGACTATCCCAGCCAAAAGCAACATTGTGTTATTTTTAGTTTCTTAGTGTCATACATCATATAACTGATAAATGCTCATAAAAGTCAGTGGCAAATTTTCACCTCATAGGTACTAAAGGAAAACTTTGTGAAAAAAAAAATGGGTTTGGGATAATATGGTATTAATTTACATCTATGCTTGATATGCTGAGGAACTTCTAATCAACATAAACACTAATTTATTCTTTTTTTGTGAAACATGTTATAAAAATGCTTCCAATTTTCCCCTGTGCATTTCCTCCATATCTGTAAAATTCAGAGAATGGGGAGAAAAAAACCTGAGTATCAAATCTAGTCAGTTCATGGAAAAATTACACCCTTGTAGCACTTCAAACAGGCAGATGGATGAAAATGCTACATAGGTTTGACAATGAAACATACTTTCCACTCAAGCTGAAAATAATTAAGACCCATTTAATATTTTCTTTGGTATTTATTGCACTTACAATATTTTTCACACTTTCATTCCAATTCAATAGCTGATTAGTAATAATTAGTCTAATGAACTCTTCCTTTTCTTTTTTACTCCTCTGGAAAACAATACACTGTAATAGAAGGGTTATCATAAAATCACAAGACATAATAAAAGCATGCCTTCTTAAATGTTTGAAATGTATATTTTCTGACCTTCCTTTTACTCCTGAGTATTCATAACAAAAATTAGTTTGCATGCTACCTAACTTTTGGTATGAAGACCAAAAAAAATTTAAGTTGCTTAACAGGAAGTGTTTAGTTCAGGTTAAGATGCTGAGGATGTTTGAGGCCTCTATGTAAGACTGGAAGACACAATGCAGGACCCACAACTGCAGAAGATCAGATCCCATTTCGGTCAGCAGCTGAATGCCAGATAAGATTCCTCTAAAAACCTCAGCTAGCACAGGAGTTATGGTTGTACAATTGATATGAATCCTTGGATTCATGTACTTCACTTAGACGTTGCAAATAAATTTAGGTATCTAAATATATACATCTACTTGGTAACTAGCCATTTCATCTCCTGTTACAGTCAATGCAGTACTAGTAAATAATTCCTGTAATACTCATGGGTAATGACTTTCCTTCTTAAATATTCATGTGGTATCAATAACTTCCCCTAGGCAAGAGAGTTCACAGGAAGAGGACATTGTGCTGCAAGCTGAGCAATTATCCCATTGAGATACTGAAACAGTTGTAGAGACAACTTACCATTGCTTACAGTCCATTGCTTTACTTTTCCCTTTTTAAACCATTTTCAGTTCCCATTACCAGGAAATTATGTGTTTCCTTTTCAGAATAAATACTGTTCTCATTTTATCCAGTATTTTAAATAAACATAATTTACCTGATAACTTGGTCATGTTCTTGGTCATGTTCTGCACAAAGTGGATGGATGAGTTGGATGAAGTTTGAGAATTTTAATAATTTGCTACTAAACTACAGTTCAGACTGTGGGTTGTCATCATCAGTTTCAGGACTGAAAGGAGTCCTCTGCTTCTATGTTCCCACAACCAGACCATGAGTAGAGTTTTGCATTCCTACTTGTTCTGTGGGTGGCCCAACCGCTTCATATTTTTTGTAGCGCTTTGTATTGAGGTTTTATTTGTTTTGGTTTTTTTTAATTATTCTAACTGAAACTAAACAGTATACCAAGTTACATTTGGTGCAAAATGTAGAAAAATCATAATTTCTTCATTATAACATAACAACTTGGCAAAGAACCTGGTTAATTTTCTGCTATATAATAATTATCATTCCCTAGACTTGAAGTGAGGTTATTAACTTCCAGCTGGCCAAATATTTTTATTTAAGGTTTCATGTATCCTTAGCTTGCAACCCTATTTACCCTACTGTGAGAGCTAGAATATAAACAGCTTAAGTGATTTGGATAGGTTATATATGAAGCATAGGACTGAACAAGGAGAGATACCCACATCATGATGATCAGTCATACCTGTAAACCTATTTTTTATGGATGATGCATGGCAGTTTAGCAGACAAAATCAGAGACAGTCTTCACCAACTATACATTTTCTGCACTAAAAAAACCCCTGAGTTGCAGAACCATTAATCATGCACTGTCTTTTTCATATTCCCATCACTTTCACATTAGATGAATGTGATGCTTCAACTGTATGAATCTATAATCTCTGCTTTTCTGCTGATTTCAGCTTGTCAAATAAATGCTTGCTTTCATAGTAACTTTGAGATGAGAGAGAGAAAGCACTTTTTTTTAAAAAGCATTTCACATGTCTCTAGTTTGCATGGTTTTCATGTAGAACATAGAAATTACATGTGGCTCTGCTTGTGTTTTGGTTTACTTTAATGAATAGAATGTCAGCTAGAAGGAAAATTATGGAAATGCAATTCCTTTGACCATGTTTATAGGAATCAGCCTCCTAGTAAGTAAGTTGACATGAGATTGCACTCATGACTGCACTTCCCATGATCCACCTGTTTGTCACTCCAGTCATCATTGCTCTCAGCACATACAGGGCCATTTCTTTCATGTTTTCTTCTCCCACCCCTTTCTACATGCCAGAAATACACTATTTCCACATGCATCCCACCATATAGAGTAACATAGGGGTATATATAGAGAAGGGCTATATGTAGTTGGCTGTGAGTTTGCTCAAGTGTCAGTTACAAAACAATGGCAGCAAAAATAAATGTTTAGCTTTACCTCTTTTATCACATCTGATTGATATATCTTTGCATAAACTATGGCAGGATGGAAAGTTAATGTGTCATTTAGCTCACAGCACTGAATCTTTGCTAGGCCAACACATCACAGTGCTGTTGCACAGCCGCCATTCTTGACATACTGATGATGTATGTGCTCACAGGTAGGAAAATCTTGAGTTGTTGTAAGCTATTAGTGAACCAGTCCTGATGCAACTTGATTTCTGATTGCTAACTTGCCAAAAAATTCTGTGATATTCAATAAAAATGTTTTCTTTTTGAGTCAAACAAATGGTATAGTATCATTGAACAAACCTTTCCACAATGTAATATACTCTTTGCTTTAAATATTAACGAAAATGTTTCACTGAAAGGAAATGTTAAAGAAACACGAATGTGACTGTGCAACTTGTTTATTATGTCTCTAAAGATATGAATGATATATGTCTTACATCATGCCATCCTGAATGGCAGTAATGTTAATAGTAACAGCAACAACAATAGTAATAGAAATAACAACAATAACTTCACTCCAAATGCCTAAAATTTTATTTACATGTTAAATATAAGAGATCAAAATTAAGGATACACACAGATGGTAGCGGTTGCTTTAACATGGCAACTAACGAAAAATGGAATGCGTACCAGTATTAAAACATTACCTTATCCTTATCCCTTCTTTCTCTTTTATCAGCTGTAGTTCTTAAATTATAAGGCCACATATGGGGAGGTGTCCCGTGCCCGTGGTGGGGGGTTGTTGGGACTAGATGACCTATAAGGTCCATTATAACCCCTGATATTCTGTGATTCTATGAACTTTATAGTTCCTCATGCTAGGTTGTTGGGTTTTTTTTGTTTGTTTGTTTTTTGTTGGTTTTTTTTGTCAAAAAATCCCATGCAAATTGTCATTTAAGCTCAGTTAAGTCCAACACACCAGGGTGTCTTGTGCCATTTGAGATGCTGCCAAAGTGTACAATACATGCAAGGGTTCACCAATTATATAGAACTTGAGGACAACTGCAGTGATGGTATTCTGTGTAGTACCAGTCAATTGCATATGAATATATTAGATATTCTTGATTATCTTCCATTGAAAAAAAAAGCCTATGTCTAGGCAACTGACGTGTACCACATCCTGCAAAATCAGGAACTGATTAAAATCAGGACAAGATAAATATTGCTGATAACATCTGCTAACTTCCTATGTCATAGTAATCCCAACATCCCAAACATCACAGGGCACAGGAAGCCTGAGTACAGAAAGGTGAGTTATTCAGAAGAGGAATGGACCATAGACCACTGGATAGAACTCAAATTTGGACACTAGCATAACAAACACAAAAAAAGAACATATACACAATACATGTGCTCAGGCCTGTCAAAAGCATGAACGAATATGTTCTTTTTCTGATGTGTGCTTCTTATATGGTGGAAACAGACTGAGTAACAAGAAGGTATAACAAACAGTCACAACAAGTCCAGGAATGGAAACAAAAGAGCAGACAGATATCTATTTCAATCTACCCTGACTGAAGAGCTCAGGTGATTGATGCTATTGCTTAAATGCCAACATGTACCCCTCCTCTCTAGTGGAGGAAGAAACCTACTTTTTATTCACTCTTCACCACATTTCTCTGCTGCAGAAACAGCAGTCATACATAAAACATTATGAATGACAACATAATTAGGTTAAGTAAATTAGAATTCTAAAACTCAGTGTATGTTGTGTTTCTGCTTTAGCCTTCCCACATGACAAGATAATTGATACCACAATACAGAGTCAGACTAAACTTGGCTGAAAAACTAGCAGTGCTGTGACAAGCATTAAGTTTCTCAGTGTAAGGCATTTTGTCCATCGGCATGTTATACTCTGACCTTTTTACCTCTTGCAGTTGTTCAGCTTCCATTTTAAGAGTCTAGATATTTGCATTCAGAAGTCAAACAGTTCCTTTGTCAATGCTCTACGCTGCAGTGACATCCCTTTGCTGCTCAGTCTGCCTTTATATGCATGTGCAGGGATTCCAACAGCCTTTCTGACTACAGCATTGGACCAGCAGAACTGCTTCACCATGCTCCTGAAAAATATTCCTTAAAGTCAGTATGCCACAGATGCATTTGGAGCCCCTTGTTTTCTGCTTTTGGCATAAAAATGTATTGTCATTCCTCACATGTAGTATCTAATTCTCCTATGCAGTAATAAAAATGTTATTTAAAAATTAATAATGTACAGTAATATTTTGTGGGAATTGTTCCTTATTATTCTCTTTCTATGCATTTTACTCCTTTCTGGAAGTAGCTTAACTTTCACTGGAGAGAACATTTACAGCATATTTGATTTTGCATATTCTGTATCAAAAAAATAGATTGACATGATGCAAAGAATTAAATTTATTTGCTCCTACACATGTAATTATTCCACAATTTAAGGTGATATTAGTTTAGTATTAAATGGACAATGGTCGTTATTAAACGTACTTTGGGAATTGTGTTAATCACAGGTAAATGCTGTAAAACATAACAATTATTTTCTTTTTACTGTTCTGATAATCTTAGAAATCAAGGTTATTAGGATAAATACAGATTTTATTTTCTGTATAGAAAAGAAATGTATATTTTATATTGTGAATTAGCCAAAAGGCATTTATTCTTTAAAAGTTTCAATTAAAATGTTTCAGAAAACAGGACACAGAGGACCACCAGAGAAAGAAAAAAGAATGTTAAAAGTTATTGCCATTATATTATGAACTAATGAAGTTTTTAAGCTGAATGAGAAAGTTAAAGCCTGCATACGCATATTATTTATGAAATAGCTGGTGTTATCCTGTATAATCTGTCTTGGCTTTTTTCCTCTCTCCTCTCATTCTGCAACATTTTTTAACAAACTATTATTACACAGAGACTTTCTGTTCTGTTTATTTCAATACAGTAGCAGGCAGAAAAAAAAGGTATCCTGACAAATTGCAAAGGCTATTATGTGGTTGATATGTAAGTAGAGTCCAGTTAATGTGTTCATTCTTTAGAAGTTCAAAAATGAATATGCAAACTTTCTGTCTTCTGCCACCACAGTTATCTTCTTTACTCCAGTAAAATGGAAAAATAAAACTGCTGATATTTCTAGAACAGGCAACTGACTTGGTGCCATGTCAGCAGCACACTGCATAGAAATGTTGGATAAAATATCTGAAAGTACTCTGTGACCTGCAAAGAGCCACCAAAAGTGGTTATGTTAATGTAGTTTAAATTTAGTGCAGATTTGCCTGTAGAAGGATATAGTTCAAAATTATGCTGATATCTGTCTTGAATGTAGGCTTTCATATTGTGAAACTTTTTTTGATATCAGATTTCTCTTTTCCTCCTTATTTGTTCTTTACTTAAATGATTCCAAAAAAATATTTTTTTTAATACCTACAGGGAAAATATAGCCTGATAGGAAATTAAACAGAAAGTCATGACAGTGTATTTTTAAAGTATACTTAAATAACAAAAAAAGGTAAAAGTAATTTTCTTCTCTACACCTCTTTTTGTGAGAAGAAACAAAGACCTGAACAACATTTTCATCATTTGGCTTTTGTCAGAAAGTGTTAATAAACATCCCCAGGAAAATGACAAATCTCTCTAATTAGAAAATTTATTAAAGCACAATAAGATTTTTTAGGATTTCATATTTTGACCAGACCAGATACTCTGTATAAATCAGAGTATCATAAAGAAGAAATTAATAATGATTAAGAATACAAATGAGAGTACAAATTTAATAGTAGTCTGTGCAGGTGAATGTCATTGAAAGACAGACTAGAAAAAATTTCAGATTATCAGAAGCATTGCTATGTGAAGGAAGCAAAGTAAAGGCAGTCAGAAGACAAGGGAATGATTGTAAACCACCTAAATCCTGACCTCCAAAAAGGAAAGAGTCCATTCTCATATATATCAAGAGATTTATTGTTTGAATTAAGAATGCTTTAGTCACGGTATAAAAGACATCAAGAAGAAATCATATCAGATATAATTTATAATTGTGTATATTTTTGTGGTCAAGAAACATGAATTCAGTATGAAACAAAGATAGATAATGAGTAGAATGATGAGAGGAATGAAGAACCATTTTTTTCTTACAACAGGAGACTACAGGAGCTTTTTTTTGTTTAGTCGAGCAAAAAAGATCTGAATGGAAAACAAAATATGAATGAAATATGACAGCTTTCCATAAATATCTCAGGGACAGAAACATCAGAAAAGGCAAAGAGACATATAATATAGGGAAGATGATGGTATGATAAAGAACAAATGCAAAAATAATTCAGAAAAAATACTCTTGAAGACGTAAATACAATGCATCTGATATTAGGTGATGGAGTTCCATAACCTGTAGATTTTCCTATAGATAAAGATCTCAGATAGTACTGAACTCATATATATGAAGACTGAGGAAGATTTAAGAAGATCCATAGAATGATACAGAAAACAAATAAACCATCTAGAATCTAACCTGCTAGGGAAATAAAGGTCATAAAAGTCATATCTTCTGGGAAAATTTCTTGGCATTGACAAATCACTCTCTGCCCTCCTGATGCATTAAACCCACCATTTGAACTAAGCAGACTTCAAGGCAGCTTCACCTTGTCCAAGGCAATTTGAACATTTAAAAACTTGCAGCTAACAACTTTGTGTGATCTTTGTTAGCTCCATTCAAAACACAGAGTAAAATTTATGTATTCAGTACAGTGAGGTGGGTAGTGACTGTCAGAGCACTCCTAGGAAGATGGATACCTACATTCAAGGCCTTCTGAAGTCATTTAAATTCATATTTCTCACATGCCAAGAGAAGTATTCTATCTACAGCTGTAGGGAATGATATAGGAGAACACTGCTATCTTTCCTGAAGCCAGACCATGATACATGACCTCTGAAGCTGAAAAGAGCAAGAAAAGAGTAACAGTCCTCTTGGCTGTGCTTTCAAAATTCAGAAGGGAACAGGAGTACTGAAGTTTAAATACCCTGCTTATATGTTCTGTTCTGTGTCTAACAGCTCCCTAATGTTAAATACATGAATAGCAGTCCTTGGCTGACAAATTGCTGCAACCTATAAATCAGTATAAATATAAGAGTCTTGAGACCTTAAGTTATATTGTCATCCTTAATAATTTTATTTTCTAGTGCAATTCACAGCAATCTGGAAATCTAAGGTTGCATCTCTATTTAGAATTTTCTAAGATAAGTGCCAAATCTGAGGAGGATATAGTATTTTGAAATGGACTTTAGTTTCTTTAGAAAAGATTTTATTTCTTTAAACATTGTTAAATCACTGGCAGTTAATTTTTTTCATTGATTTAATATAATGTCTAGTATGAAAATATGCATATCAAATTATCAGGTTAAAATTTTCTCTATTTTTTTCTTGCCACCAAGGCTATATCACCTGTCTTTCTATTTAATAAAATAACAAACAAATTATCTTGTTATCCATGTGAGAATCAATCCCAGAGGGCCCTCTGTGTTGCCTGCATTTGTAAACCAGTATTAAAGGTTTACATTGGTGACACATCTAAGACTTTACCTGGTTTATTTCCATAGAAATGTTATCTGTCTCTTGTAGTTTGGCATCTTCTCCTCATATTCAATTTTTCATTGTCCTCTGAATTCTGTTTGGACTAGTAGAGCTTGCCATCCGTTCTTTGCATCTTACAAGATATTTCTTCTATTAGTTGTTCTACATCTAAAAGCTTAAATGTCTCAATTACATTGTTCACAGTAAGAAAAAATATTTCATGTCATTTTGAGTGAAAGAACAGTAGTTGGGTTTTTATATTCCAGAATACAATGTGGTAGTATGCTCCTGTTTCCGAGTCCTATACAGGATCAAAATTTACAAAAAAAAAAAGACAATGTTTTCATTTCACTGTTTCCGAGTCCCATACAGGATCAAAATTTAAAAAAAAAAAAAAGACAATGTTTTCATTTCTGTATTATAACCAGAGAGGAAAAAACCCAAAACACAGCAGAGCACCTCTGTTTTTATTATATTTTGGGATGCATATGACCAAACTAAACGTTTTGCCATTGATTTTCCATGTATTCTTCCTAGAGCATAACTATAAGTAAAATATTTTATGGCTTTGCTGTGGGACTATTTTTTATGCATTTAGTTTAAACAGGCATATATTTTTAAAAACTCCTTTTTTTTTTGTTCCATGCTTGATAAAACTCTGTCACAACATTTTTTAATTCTGTTTCTGAGGTACTACATAATTTAGCCTATTATTTAAGAGGCTTTTTATATATAATTAGACTGCTATTGCTTGGGAAGTTGCAATTTTCTTTACACACCGCAAGAGAAACAAAGTATATGAATATTCATCTATTTTTAGAATGCAATTTTATTTTAAAAAAGGACATCTAGAAAGTATCTGGCATTTGAACAGCTATGAGGAATGTCTTAGTAAGAAATCAAGAAAACAAAGCTACACAAAAGGGGAAATCTTGTTGAACAGAACTAGATTGAGTGATAAAACAAGAAAATAGAAAAACAAACACATGCAATGAAATGGAAACTTTGCAGTACTTTATTGTTAATTGCATTCAATGAGAAATGAGCAACTGATCTTAGAAGTTCTAATAAATCATCTCATTACATTAATGGCTTTGCTTCCAGTAGGAAAATACAAACTTTTCACATCAATATATTTGCTTGCCACTGAAAGTTATGAGAATTCTCTACTGTTTTGACCTTATTTGTGCTCTCTCTGCCTCAATATGCAATTGCTGTATGTCAGCAGGTTAACAGTAATAGGTTTTCAATTAGACATAGTTACACCTAAGAGCCTTAATACTAATCATTATGGCAAAATCTAAAGAATTTGTTGTGGTTCTTGTTTGCTTATTTGTTTGGTTTTGTTTATGTTGGTCTGTGGTCTTGTGGGAGTTTTTGGTTGGGATTTGTGTATGTGTGTGTGTGTGTGTGTAAATTTTTTAGCATTATATGGAAATACATAGTCCATAGAAGAATATATTCATTAAAAATAAACAAGGCATGTTCAGATTTGTCATGGTTTAACCCCAGCCAGCAGCCAAGAACCACGCAGCCTCTCACTCATTCCCCCACCAACGGGATGGGGGAGCGAATTAGAAGGGTGAAAGCTGCAAAAACTCATGGGTTGAGATAAAGACAGTTTAATAGACAAAGCAAAAGCTGCACACACAAGCAAAGCAAAACAAGGAATTAGTTCACTGCTTCCTGAAGACAGGAGGTGTTTAGCCATCTCCAGGAGAGCAGGGCCC
>NW_008660841.1:40372-43348 GCF_000695815.1 Acanthisitta chloris
GGTTCCTTGGGAAGACAAACGCCATCACTCCAGATGTCCCTCCTTCCTCCTTCCTCCCGCCTTATATACTGAGCATGATGTCATATGGTATGGAATATCCCTTTGGTCAATTTGGATCACCTGTCCCAGCTGTGTCTCCTCCCAGTCTCCCATGCATCCCCAACTTCCTTGCCAGCGTGGCAGTACGGAAAGCAGCAAAGGCCTTGGCTCTGTGTAAGCTCTGCTCAGCAATAACAAAAACATCTCTGCATTATCAACTCTGTGTTCAGCACAAAACCCAAACATAGCCTCATACTAGCCTCTATGAAGAAAGTTAACTCTACTCCAGCTCATACCAGCACAGATTGCTCATGGAAAGTAGAGAAGATAATACATTAAGTGTGTGAGAGAATCAGATGAGTCTGTTTCTAACTCCCAACATTCCTAAATTGCAGTCTGTCTGCAGTTTATATTTTAAATTGTTTCTACATTTAACTTTATTGGAAATAAAATCACAAAACTGTCTGATCACATGGAAATTGGATTCCCAGGAAGACGAATTCAAGATTGGGATATTAACCACCAGCAGCTGTACACTGAGGTCTAGACAAGTTCTTACCTGTTCTCTCCAACTGATTTGAAGTACAGAACGGTACCATCCTGGACATAAGAAATTCAGTGATTCCTTTAACAAGATGTCATGGGATCCCAGAATCCCAACATCTATCAACTTCATTGGTCGAGGTAAGTGTGAAGGGAAAAGTATACCTACAAATAACATTATTACAGCACATATTATGTTGGGAGATCAAGTAACAGTTGCATTTTGGTTTAATAACCCTAGAGATGTGACAGATAGAAGGTGATAGAACTATGAACACAGTGTATTCCACTCATATATGGTTTTTATTTAAATCTTGGTTTAAAGGAATAAATTCTTCAAATTCAGTTCATTTTATTGAAGATAAAATTTGCACGTGTGGCACCGATTTTCACAATTGTCCTTGTGCAGTTACACAGTTTTAAAGAAAAAAGATCTCAAACATTTATTCAGTATAGAAATGAAAAACTGAATAAAATGGCAACATTAATGTAAATCTATACCCATGTTGGCAAAGATTATTGTGTACTTTCAGGGTATTTCACTGAAGTCACATCATGAGCAAGAAAGCTATAAAGAGAAATAGTTCTGAAATATAAGGATTTAAGTTTGGGAGGGGTTAAGTTTAGAAGAGCAATTTTTTAAAAGTTGTTTTCCAAAGGACTAGAAATTCTAAGGAATAAAATAGTCCAAAATATTGTTATGAAAATAATGGTATGGAGACATACACATATATGTGTTTTGGCATTTTTCAAAATGAAATTTCTTCCACCGTGGTCCTCCTGGGTGTTGTAGATTATGAAAGAGATAAAATATTGCTTTTAATATGCTAATATAATATGTACTGAAGAATCATTTGTTCTGACTTCTGGGAACATTTAATACTTTGTGCTAGATATTGCTATGTCTTTGCTTTAGTTACTTTTAGTGCTGTTCAGAGAAGGAAAATAGCTAAATTATAAAGGCTACTGTAATTTGACTGGGAGAAGAGGATTATTACCTTGTTGTAGAATACAGTGTTGAATAAAATACTCCATGTATTGACCTCTCCAAATTATTTTGCCAGGAATTTAAGGAGAAGAAACAAAATGTTCAGCTTTCAATCCTTTACAAGACTTAAGCTTGAGAGCTCTTGCTTCTTGGGAAACCTATTTCTTGAGGCAATTCAGTTACTAAATTTATGCTGTTTCCCATGGGAAAGGGTGATCGCCCAGTGGACTGACTGATAGTTAAGGTAGAAGAGGCTAATAATCATCTTTTTCTAGCTCACTTAATTTTGCTGTCAATCTCTATATAGTCCTACTGATTTCATAGTAGACCAAATTGTATATTAAATTTTTATATCCTGCAAAGAAGAACTGTTTTATTTAGTAGATCAGAGTTCCTGTTTTGTATGTGTTGTCCTGTTTCCCCCCAACACCTAGATTAGAGACTACAAAAATGTTGGAGAATGTACACATATTAACTATGGATTTACTGTTCAAATGCAAACATTCATTGGGAAACAGAACATAAAGTTTTGAAAATGTTGGTGTACCAATACATATGCCTCTTTCCAGATCTCTCTCAGTAATGTCAAAAAGAATTGAGAAAGAGGTCTTTAGCAAGAGGCCATACTTTTTCTTATCTCATAGAAAAAAAAAAAGAAAGAAAAGGAAAAATGCTAAATATTGCATAGGAGTAAAAGAAAGATAAAATAAATATTGTAGTACAGAAACTTTGTCTATAGTAGTGTAAGGGCAGGTAGGAACAGAGATGTGTCCTGAATTTTGCATTGAGAGACACCTTCTATGACATTGACATCAAACTGCAAGTTTCCTTAATATGTTCTCAAATATCAGATTTAGGCTTCTTAGACACAGAAGCTTATTTTGGTTTTGAAAACCTCCCATGACTATTCACCATGAATACAATAGGGGCTTTTTAATTGGGAATGTGAGAAGCATGTTATATGTAATAAATTGAAACCTGTACACTGTACATGAAAAAATAGCCAAGAGCACAACTGATATATCCCCCTGTGCAAGTGAATCCTGTTCAGTGATTCCTTCGAGCCTTATACAGCAAGATTGGAAGCATATGACCTTGTTGTTGGGGAACACAGAGGTATCATAATTTAATTATTAGTTCCGAGAAACCTAGGGGATTTGCATGGACTAGCTGCTGATGAAGTGATTGTAGATTGGCTCAAACCCAAAGCTCATCAGCTATGACGTTCTTCCTGCTCTAGCCAGGACAATGAAAGCATATTATACAATACAAATTAATTTTGAAATTATTTTTATAACATTGTTAATTAGAAAACATTAAATTCATGAGACTTGTACTTGTCCTTTCAAGTTGATTCATAATGTTATTTTTTTAAATCATCTTTTTATAAAAAAATAAGATTATAA